>NW_028173346.1:0-25189 GCF_963971535.1 Notolepis coatsorum | reverse complement strand
CTAACGGTGCGGCTGTTCCCTAAGCCTAACGCATGCACAGAGAAGAAAAGGATATGTATCTGCTTGTCTAACTCCAGGGTATGGCAAATAAGCGAATTTCCCAAAAAGTTGGCGTGTTCCTTTAAGTGATGAGCACAGTCCCATAGTATGTAAGGGACCCAGCGGGAATCAGATCTATCACACGTGTATCGTAAACGTATCTCCATTATCTATGTTCAATTGTCTGTAACTTAGGACAGTGGTTCTCAAAGGGTCTCCAAGGGTCCTCGAGAGGGTTCCAGGGGGTCCCCAGAAAAGTATTAATTTCACTAATATTCTATTCACTAGAGGCTTCGTCCAATAAGATAATGTATAAGAATGACTATTCTGAATGACTATTATTTCATTCAGCCTATTATAGGTTATATCCACGCCTACCCCACTGCTTCAACAGAGCAAAGAACATTATAAAGGACAGCTCACACCCTGGCTTCCACCTGTTCCACCTGTTACCAGCGGGCAGGCGTTACAGGTGCATCAGAGCCAGAACCAACAGACTCACAGACAGTTTTCCCCCAGAGCCGTCACCACCTTGAACTCTGATTATGCACTAGCAGTACCACCCCTCTCCCCCACACTGTGCAATTATGTAGACCACCCCTACTGTCTGACACTGTGATTGTTGTATTGTTGTATATTCTGTATTGTATAGGATTGTGACTTTTATAGTATTGTGATATTTGTATAGTATTGTGATACTTGTATAGTATTGTGATATTATGTTTCTTTTTTTATTACTTGTGTAAATCAACACCTTATGTTTGAGTCCCTAATCTCATTGTACGGAAGTCTTCCCTCCCGCTGACTCTGCCAATTGAGTGAGTATGACGGCCGGCCCAAGCCGGAGGCAACGCTGACAGCCAGATTCGAGACCGGTGTCTCTTGCGTTGGTGACGAGCGCAATGTCCGCTGCGCCACCCAGCCGCCATCTCTATTCTATTCTATTCTATTCTATGTTCAATATAGTTATAGAATGGGCGCTCCAGTAGCACACCACTATCTGAGTCGAGAAGCGGCCGTCCCGGGGTCGTTTCCCAGACCCGGTGACCATATGCCGCATGTCTTCCCCTCTTCTCCTCCCGTTTCTCCCTCTCTCCTCTGTCGGCCCTGCATGGCCAAGAAAAAGCTAATAAAGATAATTAAAAAAAAAAAAATATATATATATATATATATATATATATATATATATATATATATATATATATATATATATATATATATATATAGTTATAGAATTATGGACTAAATCACAACTAAAAACAAATATCTTCTCAGATAATAATAATAATAATAATAATAATATAATAATAATAATAATAATAATAATAATAATAATAATAATAATAATAATAATAATAATAATAATAAATGTATTTTTTATAGCGCCTTACATATGGTATCTCAAAGCACTTTACAGACATTGCATTAAAGTACATGGACAAAAGAGAAATTTGGAGAAAGATGGGGAAAGTGGGAGGATTACAAGGGGAACGAAAACGACATCACAGAGGAAGAACCAAATACATCACAAGAGGGCGAAGGGTAAAGGAGGAAAGAGGTTCAAAGAGGGTCTCTGAACCCATGTCACACACTTAATGTTTTCTAATTTTATTTTTGTTTAAGATATGACAATTGTTTTATGTTTTTTCCACTTCATTATTTATGTATGTGAATATTTGCTTAAGTCAGTATTTTTTATTTTTCGTCTTTTGGGTATTACATTTTTTCTTTATTATTTATGTCTGTTTAATAGTGTTGTTGATGTTATTGTATATGTTGTGTTGTTTGTCTATAAATGTTCAATAAAAATTTAAGTTTAAAAAAAAAAAAAAAGTACATGGACAAACACAGTACATGAACAAACACAGTAGGCCTACATGGACATGCACAATGACAACATGGTGGGGATACTACAGAGAAAGGGAGACAGCTTAGAGACGAAACAGAGGGAAAATACATATAAATAGTATATAGGTGTGTACAGATGTGTAAGTGTAAGTGATGCAGGGGTTGGATGGTCAGGGCCCTATTCCCCGTACCTGGTTCAACTAAGTCGATCAAGAGTCCCATTATCCAGCTTCAGTTAACCCGATGTTTGAAGCCGGGATTTTCATGTTCCTCGAAGGTGGATTCAGTCTCGTTAACTCAAACCAGACTTGAGACCCAGGATAAGTGCGCGCGGCCGCTTCAGTTGAAAAGCCATCACGTATCGATAGCAGAGATCCTGATTCTCTAACGGCATTGATTGATTAATTGATTTAAAACTTTATTAACAGATTGCATTACGGCTCAATCGCCTCGCCGACAAGTTAAATGCGTTATCTATAGGCTAATTTTAAGTCCCTCATTACCCCAATCAATCAGATTATATTTCTTTAAACTTGCCTGCTGGCAGTAGGTTTATGGAATGGATAATCAAATGAGATCTTGCTAGCGAAAATAATTAGTTAAACTGTTATACGGAATAAGGACACGGCTCTCTTACCCATTGATTGATGTATGGTGGATCTTTTACTTATCTACACTGTGGTGTAACGGTGTCTGCTTTTGACTTTCACACAGGCGGCCCGGGTTCGAATCCCACTTCTCCTAGTCTTTTCCTTCTTTTTGCAATGTAGGAATAATTCAATTTGGTGCACGTTGAGAGCTATATAAAGAATGACATCCTCAATGCATGTAGATTTATAATATTTTAACTTAAAACTAGGCTACTTCTGCGTATAATCATTAATATTATATTCCAAAAAATTATATTGGAAACACAGGGTTTCGAACACCGGTGGCCCGGTTGCCAGGATTGTGCACTACCGCTGCGCCACTGTGCCAGATGGGATAAATTCATTGTTTATACATTAATTAACGAGAGACCCGTGTTTAGAATATTCTTTATTTTGAATGAAGTTTTATCTCTTTATTCTCATTCATTAATGTGACGTCAATGGCTCATTCAATTTCTCAAATCCGTCAAACAGCGCATCTCATCAGACATTTTAATCCCAGTTACAATATCACACAAAATCCACAATCCACGCATAGACACTTCAATTTTATGCTTGAATGAAACAAAATCCAGGCGCTCCTCTCCTTCCTCGCTCCTCATCCACAGCGGAGAATATGAAAGGAATCAGAGCCAAACGAGCGATAGGTTTCAATCATTAAGGATATCCCCGCGGGATTCACATTTGCAATGCTGCGCGTTGTTAAAATAACCACATAATGTGTACATCGCACCGAGCGAGCGCCACGGTATAATATAACGTGCATTATTTAGGACAAAGTGAATTTAGTATCAGCATTTTGGGTCTATTTTACATTTCAAAAGCCCCCTCTGGAAGAATGGAGCACAAAAACGTAATTCAGAATGGTATAATGCAGATCGTAGACTGTGGGAATAATTTCAGGAAACGGGCTGTCACTTCTTTGCGGGGGCGTGGCTATGGTTCATCCGGCTAACTTGAACTTAAACCCTGCTCTCGACCAGGCTCAAACTTTTTGATCTGTTGTCATGGTGATTTAGACAATCCAGCTTCGGGGAATGGGAAAGTCCGGCTTAAGTCAGACTTGACCGAAAGTTATCCGGCTAACTCAGTTATCCAGGTACGGGGAACGGGGCCCTAGTGAGGGGGTATACAAGATTGAACAGGTGGGGACTTAAATGTTTCTACGGATGGGGCTTCTTTGATGTGTAATGGGAGTTGATTCCAGAGTTGGGGAGCAGGGGAGGAGAATGATTGGTTTTCTGTGGACTTCTGTGGTTCTGCTCAGAAGGGCTGAATTGGATGAGCGGAGTGAGTGGTAGGGAGTGTAGTGTTGAAGAAGGAGGTTGTAGATGTAAGCAGGTGCCAGGGAGTGGAGGGCTTTTTAAGTGAGGAGACGGGGGTCCCTGACCTATTACGTGTCAATTTGGGGCTCCTTCACACGAAAACGGCTCAGGAGGTATAGAGCAGTCGTCTGGTGATTTGAAGGTTCCTGGTTCGATTCCCACTCTTCCCGGGCAGCAAGTCACTTAACCCCTAATTGCTCCCGATGAGCTGGTTGGCACCTTGCATGGTCGCCAGTGTGAGTGAACGGGTGAATAATGAGGAACAATATTTGTAAAGCGCTTTGGATAAAAGCTGCTATATAAATGCAGTCCATGCAGTGCATGAAACGTTTGAGAACCAATGATTTAGGCAGCTATAGTTGGGCTAAGCCCGGCCTTTGATAACACACTGCCGTCTTACCCAACTAGTACTACAGCTATACTTTATCCAGCTGCTATAGTGAGAGCTGCTTGTTACACAGGTGTGTCATAGAATATACTTTAAAATACTGTTATTAGTCTATAAATCACTTACCGGGTCAGGTCCTAAATACATCTCTGAGTTGCTTCTACACTATGAACCCTTTAGACCTCTTAGGTCATCAGGGACTGGTCTGCTAACTGTTCCCAGGACCAGAACAAAACATGGTGAAGCCGCATTCTGCTACGATGCCACACATAGCTGGAATAAACTGATCTCAGATCTGACCCAACTCTGCCTATTTTTAAGAATAGGCTAAAGACCCTTATGTTTGTTTCTGCTTTTAACTGCTGCTGCTAAACCACTGCACTCTTTTTTGCACTTTACTGCACTTTTTTGTTTGTTTTAATGCGTTTATACTGTACCCTTCTGTGTTCCTTTTATATATCTTATAATTCCAGAGAATCATAATTTTTTACGCTGTGCCTTCTTTTTATAGTTTTTTTCGTGTACAGCAGCACTTTGGATTGCCTCCGTGTATGAAATGTGCTTTATAAATAAATGTGACTTGACTTGACAGGAAGAGCATTGTGTGTGGCTGAAACAGAAGAGTTGTCACACTGTACAACACAGCATCACAGTGACTCAATTCAATAAAATTCAATTCAATTCAATTCAATTCAATTCAATTCAATTCAATTCAATTCACTCCACTCACAGCACACACATCCACACACACACTCACTTTAAACATACAACTCACTGCAGCACCCACTTTAACCACTTTAGTACACCTAAGCACACTTTATATTTATCGGTAAAGAATTTGCACTACAACCCATACCTCATTACACATTACTGTAAATTATATTGTACCTAAATTGTACCTCATCCCACTTCTGCTTTGCACTGTATAGTATATTGTATGGTGACTCAGTTACTTCTACTCTACATAGAGCATTGTATATATGTATATACTGAAATATTTTGTCTATGTACTTGACTTCTATTTTATACTTGCTATTAGGGATGCACCGAAAATTCGGCAAATGGCCAAAAATGGCCTTTCGGCTTTCGGCCGAAAGAGTTTTTTCACCGAAAATATATCACCGAAACAGAAGCAACCTGTAACCTAACGCGTGTTGTTGTGATGATGTCATCAAAACGTGGATTCATTACATGCGTGCTGTGAGCTCTTCAGTCCTGCGTGATACTCCTCTTGGGACTCGGGAGCAATGCATCTCCTCGGGAGTCGCGCTGTTTCTATGTAAACTCTGCGCGCAACGAGTCCAATAAATGCGTCTTTAACATACTTTATCCTTATTTACTATATGCCCGTTGCGGTTAATCACTGAGTGATCTAATATGCATATTATTCAAAGCGAGAGGGGGAGGGATTGTGTTTCTCACATTGACGCTGTCTGTCGCGTGTCTACTGTGCCAAAGTCATCTGGGGACTAGAAAGGTGCGCTCAGTAGAGCACAGATGTCCGCCTCTCTCTCTCTCTCTCTCTCTCTCTCTCTGATTGATTGATTGATTGATTGAAAACTTTATTAACAGATTGCAGAATGGGTACAATACAGTACAGCTCAATACACACAATTGTTAAGGGGATGCAGACCAGAGAAAGACTTTCGTCTTGTTTACATCAGGGTCCCCCATTTTCAATTCATCAGGACATATATGACATACACGACATACAGATAGACAGTACTGCTACATCTATACATTTATGACATACCAGATTTGCAAATACAGTACTGTTTGTGATACAAAAAGACCCATAATAGTGATTATTTATTATTTAAGTAAAGTTTTGCCATAATCATATATTTTTCCATAATCAGGTAGCTGAAAAACATTGGTAAAAAAAAAATTCTATTCTATGAATCATTTTCGGCCTTTCGGCTTTCGGTTTTCGGCCAACTGTTTCCTATGTTCGGTATCGGTTTCGGCCAAGAATTTCCCATTCGGTGCATCTCTACTTGCTATACTTATTTTATTATCTATTTTTGTCTAGCACAGTCTCTGGAGCGAAACAGAAAGAAGCATTTTGTATAAAAGTATTCTGTACTTCTGTATGACAACTAATAAAGAAACTTGAACTTGAAACCCACTCTGTGTAGAAAGGCTCTCCCGTGTCGCTGTCGGCCTGCTCCCAGTGCTCGGACATCATCATCGCTCTGCCTCTGGCGCCGCTGCGACTGGTGCCTCCGTTCTCCACGGCGCCGCCGTCCCCCACACTGGAGCCCCGGGGCCGGCCGGGGGAGCGGCGGAGGAGAGGGGCCCTGCCGACGCCTGCTGAGCCTCCTGTCAGGTGGAGAGAGAAGGAGCAGACGCTGGAATGAGATGCACTATCTGGAGGAGGGAGTCAAATGTATACTCTGTGAGGAACAGTGAGGCCCCCCTCACCTGTGAGGAACAGTGACCCCCCCTCACCTGTGAGAGATAGTGAGCCCCCCCCCCTCACCTGTGAGAGATAGTGAGCCCCCCCTTCACCTGTGAGAGATAGTGAGCCCCCCTTCACCTGTGAGAGATAGTGACGCGACACACGCGAGTGCTGTGATTGGCCCGCGTGGCCTTGAGCCTTTCTGCATTTACCTTGCTCTGGTGCGGAGAGGAGGGATCAGCAGAAAGGGACTGGAGTGGAACTATAAATGCTCAAAGCCCCGCAGCCTCCGCTGATAAAGACCCACGTGGACGTCTGAGTCTGCCCTTCAGTGAGAGACCCTGTGTGATCATAATTATTATCTGTAGAGACCTACGAGGGATCTAGTGTAACATCAGTGATGGCTGACAGCAAGGGGGGGGGGGCTCGTCCTCCAGCTCAGAGGAAGGGTGCGGAGCACGCGTTCCACACGACCGGCTGAACCAAAATAAGCATATTTTTGGACTGGCTGCCCTTGAGAGTGTTGGACGTGAGCGCGGGGGGGGGGGGGGGGGGGGGGGTGAGCCTGTGGGGGTGGGGGGTTTGAGCGTGGGGGGGGTTTGAGAGTGGGGGGGGAGGGGGGGGGGGGGTTGCCCTGACATGATTCTGCTACACGTACCAAGAGCTGCAGCAGATGACTCAGCGAAGGCCCAGGATCTCTGACACCTGACACACTGACACCCACCCACCCTGACTGACTCCACCCACCCTGACTGACTCCACCCACCCTGACTGACACCCACCCACCCTGACTGACTCCACCCACCCTGACTGACACCCACCCACCCTGACTGACTCCACCCACCCTGACTGACACCTGACACACTGACACCCACCCACCCTGACTGACTCCACCCACCCTGACTGACACCTGACACCCTGACTGACACCCTGACTGACTCCACCCACCCTGACTGACACCTGACACCCTGACTGACACCTGACACACTGACACCCCCCACCCTGACTGACTCCACCCACCCTGACTGACACCTGACACCCTGACTGACACCTGACACACTGACACCCCCCACCCTGACTGACACCTGACACCCTGACTGACACCCCCCACCCTGACTGACTCCACCCACCCTGACTGACACCTGACACCCTGACTGACACCTGACACACTGACACCCCCCACCCTGACTGACACCTGACACCCTGACACCCCCCACCCTGACTGACACCTGACACCCTGACACCACCCACCCTGACTGACTCCACCCACCCTGACTGACACTTGACTCCACCCACCCTGACTGACACCTGACTCCACCCACCCTGACTGACACCTGACTCCACCCACCCTGACTGACACCTGACTCCACCCACCCTGACTGACACCTCCCCCCCTGACTGACTCCACCCACCCTGACTGACACCTGACACCACCCACCCTGACTGACTCCACCGACCCGCCCAATCATCCATCCATCCATCCATCCATCCGACCATCCATCCATCCATCCGTCCATCCATCCGTCCATCCATTGTGGGGCGGCGTGGCTCAGGGGTAGAGCGGGTTGTCCAATGATCCAAGGGTTGGTGGTTCGAATCCCGCTCAAGCCCATGTCCATCCCACTGCCGTTGTGTCCTTGGGCAAGACACTTAACCTACTTGCCTCGTATGAATGTGTATGCATGTGAATGAATGTTGGTGGTGGTCGGAGGGGCCGTAGGCGTTGATTATTCGCCACGCTTCCGTGAGTCTACCTCAGGGCAGCTCTGGCTGCAATTGTAGCTTACCACCACCAGTATGACTGTGTATGAACGAATAATGGACTCTGTGAAGCGCTCTGGGTCTCATGAAGAGCGCTATATAAATCCAAGTCATTATTATTATTATTATTATTATCCATCCATCCATCCATCCATCCATCCATCCATCCATCCATCCATCCATCCATCCATCCCTCCGTCTGTCTGGTCCGCTCACCAATCACTATCGCGGGGGGGGGGGGGGGGGGGGGGCGACATTGGCTCAGGAGCTAGAGCGGTCGTCTGGTATAGTCGGAAGGTTCCCGGTTCGATTCCCGCTCCTCCCACAGGCAGTGTGGCGATGTGTCCTTGAGCAAGACACTTAACCCCTAATTGCTCCCGGTGCAGGTTGGCACCTTGCATGGTCGCCTCTGCCATCGGTGTGTGAGTGAATGGGTAAAATGTGAGGAACAAATTGGAAAGCGCTTTGGATAAAAGCTGCTATATAAATGCACCATTTACCATTTACTATCCTGCATCCCTGCCTGTTTATTCCTTCTATCCCAAATGGAATGTCTGCCCGTTTGTTTGCTTAGCTTCTTTATTTTCTTTTTTTTTATCCTCTTTTTCTCCGCCTGATTTTTTCTATTTTTCTCCCCATCCCAATTGAGTCGTTATGCCAATTCCCCCCCTCCCCTACCTGGTTGTTGTGCGCATGTTCCTCCTACTGGTCGGTACAAGGGAACCCTGAAGTCCACCACATGCTTCCTCCGACACATGTGGAGACAGCCAGTGGCTCTCTTTCCACCTGGCAGCGAGGACTCTCATTGGTGAAGCGTAACGCGTGGGAGGTCACGCTGCCTTCACCATTTCCTGCCTTTCGCTGAGCAGGCGCCCAGACCTGACCTGTAGGCGTCGCTGTCCACAACGCCAGATTAACACCCTCGACTTCCCTCCCGCTAACTCAGCCAAACGAGTTAGTATGACGATCGGCCCAAGCCGCAGGCAATGCTGACTCCGGGAGTCGAGACCGCAGCCTCTTGCATTGGTGACAAGCGCAATCTCCGCTACGCCATCCGACCGCCCGTTTGCTTAGCTTCTTAACCTCTTTGTCACACAGCTTATCTGTCTGCCTCTGTATCTCCATGCTTCTCTCTCTATATCTCTGTGCCACCCTGTCTGCCTTGTCCCTCTATATCTCTGTGCCACCCTGTCTGCCTTGTCTCTCTATATCTCTGTGCCACCCTGTCTGCCTTGTCTCCCTATAGCTCTGTGCCACCCTGTGTGCCTTGTCTCTCTATATCTCTGTGCCACCCTGTATGCCTTGTCTCCCTATAGCTCTGTGCCCCCTGTTTGCCTTGTCTCTCTATATCTCTGTGCAACCATGTCTGCCTTGTCTCTCTATATCTCTGTGCCACCATGTCTGCCTTGTCTCTCTATATCTCTGTGCCACCCTGTCTGCCTTCCTTGTCTCTCTACAGCTGTGTCACCCTGTCTGCCTGTCCTCTTACCTCTACGCCTGTTTGCCCGAGGGCATCCTGCCCCCCCTCCCCCTCCGAGGATCCAGGAATCAATGCAGCCATAGCCCCACAGAGAGTCTGGAGCATACTAATCGTGCTTATGATTGATTAAATTGGGTATCAAGAGACTGTAGCTATAGATAGACTGAGGGACAATGCAGTATTTAGCTGCTGACGACAGAACCCAACAAGATAGGATCACTATACTACTCTAAGGCTGAGACCACTTATCGATATATCGATAATTATCGATAACTGCGTTATATCGATAAGAGGCGTCACATATCGATATATTAGCATTTTTCTTTTTTATACTTTATACTATACTAAAATACTAGGTCTTGTGGCATGTTTTAGTTAAAACATCCCCATTTCATGTACATTCAGTTGAATTGCAACTCTGCACTGTGCATTCAATATGCAGCGCACTCCTCCATCACATCCAGAGACCACAGACTGTAAAACGAGAAGGATCACTGTGGTCGTTTTGAATGGGGAAATCTGTAACACTAAAGATGGCGGCAACAACAAAGAATTGCTGCAAAATAAACATAAATCTGTTTATACTAATATTATCGATATTATTTATCGATAATTTGGTCCCGATTTATCGATTCTTCCAAATGGCATATCGTCTCTCAGCCTTATACTACTACTCATACATCATGGGATATTCAGCTAGAAAAAAGGTGTCCTCTATTGATTTAATAACACTACATGGACGATTACTGGCCCATTACAATTCACACTTTCTGAAGGTGCCAGAGTAATAGTCTTCACCTCCCGCTGCCTACGTCGTGTGAATAACATCCTACAGGACCAGTACCACGCAGCACACCGTCTTTTCCAACTGCTGCCCTCTGGTCGAAGGTACAGATCCATCCAGTCTGGTACTAGCAGACTGACCAACAAGCCTCTATCCACGGGCTGTCAGGCTGCTCAACGATCAACTTATGTTATTACATCTTCAGGATATATAACGCTACTGTGATGGATTTATTTTAGCTACTGTGATGGATTTATTTTAGGTTATTCTAGTGTGCTTTGGATGTAATTTTGGTTTTCTCTGGTGAGCTGTCAATCACCAGACACCAGTTAATTGCCATGCGGCAGGGCAGGTGTGTGGGCTTGATTGCCACCTGATTGGTGTCAGGTGTGCAGTGCCTTTAAGTAGGTTTGATTGACTGTGTTCGAGTGTCCCAAGCTCATGCTTCTAGGGTTTTCTCTGTCTCTAGTCTAGTGCTATTGTTTTTCTTGTCGTTTTCAACTGCTAGGCAGTGGTGGTTATTTTGTTTTTTTTTCCCCCCAATTATTTTATACTGGTGTTTTCCTACAGTTTTTATTTTTATTAATTTTATTCTTGTGTTTTCCCCCCACCCTCTCTCATCGCTCAGTGGGGTAACTTTAAGATTCCCCTTTTTGTGTGCGTCTGCGTGTGTGTCCTACACCCCCCCCCCCCCCCCCCCCCCGCGCCCCAATCCTGACAGCTACGGGCTACAAAGCAACAGGAATTCATTCCTTTTCAATGGAAGTCGGCAACATATGCAACTACAGACAAGCGGCCGCCGTGACAGGTCCCAGCATGACAGGCGACAGCAGCTTCAAAGTGACGTCGAGATGAACCGTTTCTCACGCTCGAACGGCAGCAGCGAGGCAGAACTATAAATGTACAGACAATTATAGTTCCACTGAAAGAGACACAGACAGATCCCTGCAGCTTTTTCCAACTAATATTCTATTTAAATATCATAATATTATTGCCCGGGGATTAAGTTTAGCAGGTTGCTGTCATTCTTGGAGCATTTGACTGTAAAAAAAACGATTTATCACAATGAGAAAAGGTCGGGTTCGATTTTGATGTTAGTTAATGTTAAACATAATTCATGTTATGGCAAATATTTTATGGTTGTAATCTCATATAATACCTGCATATAATCCTTCTATATACCTACTTATACACCTGCATATAACCCCATATAACTCTGTATGATAGCATTTACATTAACACATTGAGTGCCACGCCCCTTTGACCATATATGGGCTAGAGTGCCAATAAGGAAGTCAATGGGAGGTCGGGGAAATTTGCGAAGGCTTAAACTATATCTTAAATTTGGCGGCTAGGTGGTGTAGTGGGCAAGGCACTCGCCACCAATGCAGGAGACGCTGGGTTCGAGCCCAGCTCTCCGCATTGCTATCAGCTTGGCTGGTCGTTCATACTAATACAATTGGCAGTATTAGGGGGTGGGAAGCTGATGGGTGGGGATCGGACGTTGTGGACAGCGACTCCTACAGGTCGGTTGGTGCGCCTGCACAGCAGAATCAGGAAGCGACGGGGGCGGCGTGTCCCTCCCACGCAGACCACCGACGCTGAGAGATCGCGCTGTGCAGGTGAAAAGATGCGACGGCTGCTTCCTCGAGTACCGGAGGGGACACGTGATGTAAGGCTTCGTCCACATTGCAGCCGGCTTGTGGGAGGCATGGTCTAACAGCGTTCGAGACAGGGGAGGGTAGAATTGGACGATACGAAATCGCTTATCAATGACTTGCTTGCAGTCAACATGTACGAAACGGATTGTTTTTTCATTGGTACATTTCCATTTTATACCGTTTTGAATATGAGTATAGTTTTGGAGAGTTCTAGTAATTCCAGAGAAATTCCGCGATAATAGCTCTTTAGTGGAATACACAAAACACGTTGTAATTTTTCGGCTGATTTATGAATCGTTTTCAAATAAACGCTAGATTATCGATAGTATATGTGTACTTATGCACGCTAGAGAAGCTGGTCAGCGCTAACGTCATACACACACACACACACAGACACGCTGCAATGGCTGAGAAAAAAACATCTGATTAACCCAATACTGGTAAAATAGAGTCCTTACATCACATCAGATGTTCTGCAAAAGGATTAATCCAATTCCTGATCGCCATTCCAAATATTGATCGCGTTTATTGATCCAAGGTTATAGTCCAAAACACATAATCGAAAGCTGCTCCCAGCCTCCCCAGTGAATGTGGTAACAGATACTGCTTGCCAGAGAAGGGTAAACCCCGGACCGGACTTTTTTTCTGATGCACATGCCCACCCAATCCAATCCAATGATGTGCAATACCATCCGGGAGACGATAGGCGGCGGTATTTGCCCTTTTCGAGCTCAGACCCATTCCCAATGATAACGTCAGGCTGGATAGATGAAAAATGAATGGATATTGCTAATAAAATAAATAACGATTAAAAAACGAGAAAACTCGTCATTGGCACTCAACGCATGGCGAGTTAACACGACTAATCTCGTCGTTGGCACTCAATGTGTTAATGCTGTATATACTGTATACATATATTTATTCTTACAGTATGTATATCTATCCACTGTACATACCTGTATATAATCATTTTTACATATCTGTAGATAGATACTATATCTATTTCTGTACATATCCCTAACCTACTAGTTATGCTGCTGGCCAGTATGACTTACTACCATAGTGTCGTTATACCTGTATCACTGTACATATTAATACCACAACTCTGTACATACATCTGATTAGCGCTATTACTCATAATTATAGTAGTACTAATTATATTTTATACCTGTACATTGTATATTACTATTGCACTTTACTGTGACATTTTCACTCTGGTTGGATGCCAAACTTCTTTTCATTGTACTGTAGGCTACTTGTGCTGTATAGACCACTGCACTTCCACGTTACATTGAGCTCATGGAGGAGAGAGAGCGGGGGGGGGGGGGGGGGGGGGGGGGGGTGAATTAATGTGGATGAGAGCCTTGACATTAAGTGGTTATAGCTATGGCTGTGGGGGTGCTGGAGACAAGATCCAATAGACTTTTATACACCTGAGTCTCCTGAACACGGCGCGACCAATTCCAAGTCGATTTTCCCCGGCCGAGCTATAGTCACCTTTACGCACCTACTCCCGAACTACGCATGATGCACAGATTGCCCACAGAGTCTAGGTTCATCAATCTGCAGATGCATAGTTCGGGAGTAGGTGCGTAAAAGTGACTATAGCTTGGCCGAGAAAGTGTCGATCGACTTGGAATTGGTCGCGCCGTGTTCAGGAGACTCAGGCGTATAAAAGACTATTGGATCATGTCTCCAGCAACCCCCCCCCCCCCCCCACAGTCGTAGCTACATCCACTTAATGTCAAGGCTCTCATCCACATTCATTCATTTTCTCCCCCCGCTCTCTCCCCCATGATTTAAGAATCGCGGGAAGTGTTGCGTGGTGGCCTATAATGACAACAATAGAATAGAATATAATAACATAGTAGGATTTCTCTTCCACTAGTAATCACTGATTAACGACCACGGCGCATCAAGCAGCACTCTGAGAGGGACGACTCTGAACACCCCATTAGACTAAACTGACCCATCAATCACCCGATCAGCTAAGAGGGGGGGGGGGGTTCTACTTGCCTGACAGGCCGGAGTCTTCCTCGCTGTTCCAGGCCTCCTCCTCCTCCACCGCCTTCTCCAGGTTGCTGAGTGATTTGCTGCGTGTGCGGAAGTTCCTGAGCAGGTTGCGGTGCTCCTGGTAGGTGATGGGAGGACTCTCTGGTCCTATGTGAACCGGTCGAGGGGTGCCGTAGTAGTTACCTGAGACATAACGCGGTGAGGAGGTCATGACATGTTCATGAGGAGGAGGTCCTTTGTCCCCACTGCCATCAGACTGTACAACAGCGCAATATAGTGCGGGGGACCTTGACCTCTGACCTGTTCCCTGTTCCCCACACACCTGTTTTTACACCTGTTTTTAACACCTGTTTTTTTTACACCTGTTTTTACACCTGTTTTTATACACCGGTTTTTATACACATGTTTTTATACACATGTTTTTACACACATGTTTTATACACCTGCTTTTATCTCATCACGCTCTTATTGATATTGATAGATATGTTTTAGTTGAATTTTATCATGGGCTTATTTTTTATTCATGATGCAGACATAACGTGAAACTGAATGTGAACTGTCAACGTCTGTATACTGTGTGAGCTGTGAGATACCCTGAATTTCCCCAAGGGGATTAATAAAGTTATGTTATGGTTGTAACCGACCCCAATCGCACAACACAAGACAGGTATGAGAGTAAGCCAAAACAGGGCAAATATTTATTATAGAACAAAAAGCGGCACAGTCCCTTTAAGGGAAAACACAAAAACACTAGAGTCAAGGAAAACTGGAAAATGCGGTACTGTGCCTTTAAGAGGCGAACAGGCTAAGGGACTAAGGCTAAGGGCCAGGGCTAAGGACCAGGGCTAAGTGTCAGGGCCAGGACCAGGGGCACTGGAGAGGGGGACAGGGACAGAGGCCCGGAGAGGCGGGCTGGAGACAGGGACAGAGAACAGGGTTAAGGCCTTGGACAGGGCGATGGCCAGAGCTGCTTACAGGGATGAGGACAGGGGTTTCCGACGGCGGAGGCCTGGCACGGGGACAGGGGCCCGACGGCGGAGGCCTGGCACGGAGATCCTCTTCGTCCCTACTCGGATGCTGCAGACGGGCAGCGCAGAACAAAGGGGGGTCCCAGGGGACCGGGATGGGAACACGCCGTCCTCCCGTGGAAAACTAGGGAGCGACGACGAGCCTGGGTCCAAGGGGAACGGGATGGGCACACGCCGTCCTCCCGTGGAATACTAGGGAGCGACGACGAGCCTGGGTCCAAGGGGAACGGGATGGGCACACGCCGTCCTCCCGTGGAATACTAGGGAGCGACGACGAGCCTCACCCCAGGAACGAGGATCACGAAGAGACGCCTTCCTCCCGTGGAATCGGGAGCGATGACGAGCCGGCTTGACGTCTGGAGTGGGAACACTGGAAAACCTCCCGTAGAGAATTAGAGAGCGAAGACGGTGTCCCACTCCAGGCAAATGGCGACAGGTGGTGATGGCTGGGCCGTCGTCTCACGCCGGAGACGCGGCAGGTGATGGTAACGTACAGAATGGTAACGTACAGAACTCCATGAACACAGACACAGATACAGAACACAGAACACGCCAACTTTTTGGGGAAATTATCTTATTTGCCATGGAGATGCCGTGGAGAAATAAAAAAAGATTATTAGACATTTTCGTTTTCTAAGCAGATGTAATACATTTTTGTTTCTCCACGTGGTAAATACACAGGTTACAATATGTTTACAGGAAAGATTTGTATTTGGAGTGTATTTGGAGTGAATGTACTTTAAGTATCTAAAGTAAAAGTTTGCATTCTATATGACGTGTGTGTTCCAGTGCTTGGGAGCATTCAATCCTCGATCCATTGACCTCTACAGGTTATGTTAAAGTGGTATGTGGTCCAGTTGTGCTGCTCTGATTAAAGGTTATGTTAAAGTGGTATGTGGTCCAGTTATGCTGCTTTGATTAAAGGTTATGTTAAAGTGGTATGTGGTCCAGTTATGCTGCTCTGATTAAAGGTTATGTTAAAGTGGTATGTGGTCCAGTTATGCTGCTCTAATTAAAGGTGATGTTAAAGTGGTATGTGGTCCAGTTATGCTGCTCTGATTAAAGGTTATGTTAAAGTGGTATGTGGTCCAGTTATGCTGCTCTGATTAAAGGTTATGTTAAAGTGGTATGTGGTCCAGTTATGCTGCTCTGATTAAAGGTTATGTTAAAGTGGTATGTGGTCCAGTTATGCTGCTCTGATTAAAGGTTATGTTAAAGTGGTATGTGTTCGTGTTATGCTGCTCTAATTAAAGGTGATGTTAAAGTGGTATGTGGTCCAGTTGTGCTGCTCTGATGAAAGGTTATGTTAAAGTGGTATGTGGTCCAGTTATGCTGCTTTGATTAAAGGTTATGTTAAAGTGGTATGTGGTCCAGTTATGCTGCTCTGATTAAAGGTTATGTTAAAGTGGTATGTGGTCCAGTTATGCTGCTTTGATTAAAGGTTATGTTAAAGTGGTATGTGGTCCAGTTATGCTGCTCTGATTAAAGGTTATGTTAAAGTGGTATGTGGTCCAGTTATGCTGCTCTAATTAAAGGTTATGTTAAAGTGGTATGTAGTCCAGTTATGCTGCTCTGATTAAAGGTTATGTTAAAGTGGTATGTGGTCCAGTTATTCTGCTTTGATTAAAGGTTATGTTAAAGTGGTATGTGGTCCAGTTATGCTGCTCTGATTAAAGGTTATGTTAAAGTGGTATGTGTTCGTGTTATGCTGCTCTAATTAAAGGTTATGTTAAAGTGGTATGTGGTCCAGTTATGCTGCTCTAATTAAAGGTTATGTTAAAGTGGTATGTAGTCCAGTTATGCTGCTCTGATTAAAGGCTATGTTAAAGTGGTATGTGGTCCAGTTATGCTACTCTGATTAAAGGTTATGTTAAAGTGGTATGTGGTCCAGTTATGCTGCTCTGTTTACATCCTCTTGAAGTTGACAGGAAAGTATATAATCTTCATACATCTTTGCCATGTTTTCTATGCAAAATATTTGTCTTAAAGGTAACTAGTAACCCATGGGTTCAGATAAATGTAGAGGAGTACATGTATGTAAATGTTAATGTAAAATGGAGTAAAAAGTACAATATTTCCTTTGAAATGTAGTGGAATAAAAGTATAAAGTTCCCTAAAATGAAAATGCTCACGTAAAGTACAGTACAAGTAGCTTGAAATTCATACTTAAGTACAGTACTTGAGTAAAAATACGATTGTAATGACTATATTATACAGCGACCTGCATTGTGTGAACTGTGTGATTGATTGATTGATTGAAAATTTTATTAACAGATTGCAGAATGGGTACAATACAGTACAGCTCAATACACACAATTGTTAAGGGGATGCAGACCAGAGAAAGACTTTCGTCTTGTTTACATCACGGTGGGGTGGGGGGGGGGGGGGGGGTAACTGTGCATTGGATTATCGACGAAACCTTACTTGGTCCCAAGAAGAGGGTCTTGTGTATTAATGGGTTAGGACATTTACTCTGTGTGTTTATTTATTTGTTTATTTAAACAGATCCCCATTAGCTGATGCCTTAGCGGCAGCTAGTCTTCCTGGGGTCCAACAACATAGTACATATACACAAGATAACATACACCTATAGAACATAAGAAAAGCATATATTACAAAGAAAATGAATCATAGAATAGAAAAAAACATGTATCATAGAATAAAAAGAAATGTAAAACAGGAGATGAAAAACAAGAGATAAAATCCAGTTAGAACCAAATAAAACAATTTATCAGGGTGTGCATGTATTCAAGCTGTGCTGTATCATAAATTGAAAATGGGGGACCCCGATGTAAACAAGACGAAAGTCCCCCTCCAGTCCGCATCCCCCCAACAACCGTGCACACCGAGCCGCACCGTATCACAGATATACACATACAAATATAAAACATTAATAATTAAGTGTAAATCATTCATATGTCACATACATAATCAATAGAAAATAAAACAATAGGTCATAGGTGAATCCATTTCACCATACCTTTAAAAATAAAACACAAAGTTTGGATAACATGGCTGCAGCTACACTCATGCATGACATATATTGATTTCCTTCCGGATTATGGCTCCTTTACGTTTGTGTGAATGTGTTATTATTACTATTGTGGGCATCACATGCCAAGTATATGTGTGAACCTGATCACGTACAATGTACAGCGTTCCCACAGACATTGCACAATTAAATTCAAGGACTTTTAAGTACTTTTCCAAGCACTATTTTTCATTTTCAAGGATGTCACTCGAAGGATACAACTTTTAAATGGTGTTTTTTTAAGCATCTTCTTGGCCCACTTGCCAGCTAGAGCAATATCCTGTTCCATTCGACGGGGTCGGTACCGACCCCTTTTGACATTATAATCATATAGGCATATTTTTATGAATGATGAAAATAATTTGTGATTTTAAAATCAACCGTTTTCAAGTATTAACATCACCACTATGTCACAAATGCATGTAGAATGTAAAACGTTAGGTTGGCAATAGTTTAGCAATAGGTTAAAAGTGTACTGTTTTAAGTTTTCGATATGCAATCGCCTATCTGACCCGGAACCGGAAATGGAAATGTTGAACCATGGGAATTGTAGTTTTCATGTAGATCCATAGCTATCGGCCAGCGTTGACATTTCTCCGATCTACACTTCCTGTCACATACTATGGTGGTTCAAAGTTTAGCGTTCTGAATGAATCATATCAATAATTGTTATGATTCGCGATAATAAGCTACAAAAGGTAAAGTTTTTGACAAATATTGAAACGCAGTCAGTTTCTCCTCACTATTGTTACCATGTAGGAACAGTTAGATCTGAAATTAGTTTCAAAATGGTTACACTGTGGGGGAAATAAAAAAGTACAGTCGATTACAGTAAATATCAGTATCTGTTATTATGCACGCCTGGTGATACTATATCCAAATTGAACTCGGCCATTTGAAAGATACTATATATATATATATATATATATATATATATATATATATATATATATTTATATATTTATATATATATATATATAAATGTGCGAATTGGCTATAATAAGGTAATGTATAAGCATATATTCTATATTCTATAATAATATTTCAAATTGCATTGGTCCGGATGGGAGAATTCAGTACTGTATATACAGAACCTTCAGTTTTATCATCTTCCCTTTATTAATTTCCTTAGATCTTTTGTACACGTGATCTCAAGAGGGTACTGAATGAGTTCAGTGGTAGTTTTTTAAGTTTGGTCATTATTATCATGGTGTTATTCACTGTCAAAGATGAAAAGAAAAATCATAATTCATATTTTCCTTTGTTTCATCACAATTTAAGCAAGCCTAGTAATAGACACAATATTTCTGACACTGAGAATACATTCACTGAGGTCCATAGATATACTATAGATACCAAGAATATGCAAATAGCCCTTGTAGAAGTGGAGCAATATTCCATTTACCTAGGTATACATTTTATGCAGATTTTCACCTGGGGTGGAACAGGCTAGAGCATCACACGCAAAGACGAAATGAGGAAAAGCAGTTGTAGCGTGCGAGACAGCGACTCGTCAGATTTGTTTAAAACAGAAAAAAATAAATGTCTTGATTCAGAACAATTTTATCAAGGATGAACAAAACATCCAATGTGAATGGTTGATTTTAATTTCAAGGACTTTTTAACCCATTCAGTGCCAACCACGAGTATAGTCGGGTTAACTCGCCATCGCTTGCGTGCCAATCATGAGTATAGTCAGGTTTTATTCGTTATTTCTTTTATTAGCGATATCCATACATTTTTCATCCATCCAGCCTTACGTTATCATTTGGAATGGGTCTGAGCTCGCAAAGGGCAAATACCGCCGCCTATCGTCTCCCGGATTGTATTGCACATCATTGGATTGGCTGGGACTGTGCATCAAAAAAATAAGTCCGGTCCAGGTTTTACTTCTCGGGCATGCAGCTGGATACTATTGCATTGAGTCCCCCCACTGGGAGCATCGTGGATTATGTGTTTTGGACTATAACGTTGGATCAATGGACGCGATCGATATTTGGAATGGCGATCAGGAATTGGATTCATCTTTTTGCATGACATCAGATGTGAGGTAAGGCCTTTATGTTACGAATCTTGGGGTAATCAGATGTTCCGCCATCGGAGCACCATGTGTGTGTGTGTGAGGTTCGCGCCGACCAAAGTACGGAGAAGCGATTTTTCAGACCCCGCTTCTCTTCGTGCATGAGGACACATATACTATCGATAATCTAGCGTTTATTTGAAAACGATTCATAAATCAGCCGAAAAATTACAACGTGTTTTGTGTATTCCACTAAAGGGCTATTATCGTGTCTTTCTCTGGAATTACTAGAAATCTCCAAAACTATACTCGTATTCAAAACGGTATAAAACGGAAATGTACAGATGAAAAAACAATCCGTTTCATACATGTTGACTGCAAGCAAGTCATTGATAAGCGACGGGTGTATTAGACCCATAGCCATAATTTAAGATATAGTTTAAGCGTTCGCAAATATCCCCGTCCTCCCATTGACTAAAGCGCTGGCATACAAGCCCTAATTTGGTCATATGGGCGTGGCTCTGAATGCGTTAAGCACCTTGTTAAAAAAAGTGGCTGTTTTCAAGGAATTCCAGGCCTTTAAATCAAGCACTTTAAGCACTTCAAGGACCTTGTGCGAACCCTGAATATATTGTCTGAGGGGGGGGGGGGGGGAATTATAATGTAAGCAATCCACTCTCATAAATCTAAAGGTACTCAGTACACAGCCTACAGTCCCTAGTGCACACAGGCCATTACAGATGTCATATTTGAAATGAACTCACAGGATAAAAAGGGTTGAGCATGAAAGCACAGAGTAGCTTAAGACTCATTCCTGATGATGTGTTTTAGCACGTGACTCACATCTCTATACGACCTAAGAGTATAAATGCATTATCATCCTCTGCCAGTGGATCAGTGAAATACATACATCTATTCTGCCCATATCGTCGGCCCTCTCCATCTGTTCTGGCCGCTAAAGAGCAAATCCAATTACTTCCATCTCTCGCTGTGGTTCATGGAGATGGAGATGATGAGGGGAAAACGTTAGTTGGAAACTAGGCGAGGTTTACCAGCCGGCGTTGTTTACCGCAGCTTCCGTACGGGCTATATACCGGCGGGGCTATAGAGTATAGACGCTTGTGCCGATTCTCTTGATTGCATCGCTGTCGCAGTAGTGTGTCCGTCAATGTCACCGCGTGAAGGCAAGGTGAGGGTGACATTTATTGCTCTCATTAAACGCTTATGAATTATGGATGCTAATCTGTGGGAGGCTTCTCTTTTTTAATCAGAGACAGCACTTTAACCCTCTGTGGGGACGCAGGAGTCAGCAGGTCTGAGGAGACCGAGGCAACACCTGATGCCATTAATATGCACGTCCCCTCCGAGAGGCTCGGCGGCCAGTCGTTAGCCGAGTCGGCCTCATCCATCACGGGAGAGGAGGAAGTGCCATCGACGCTCGTGACTGGCAGAGAATGCCACTGGGGTTGGGTTAGGTGTTTAATATGTAACTAAAGTAACTGAACGTACTGTAAGAGATTAGGCTACTACTATAAGGGCTGTTTCAACTGAACTTGAGTGGTTTTTAAGGATGCCACCTAATTCTTTTGCCACTTAAACAGAAATCTCTCGTGTGTGTGTCTGTGTGTCTGTCTGTGTATCTGTGTCTGTGTGTGTGTCTGTGTGTGTGTCTGTCTGTGTGTCTGTGTGTGTGTCTGTGTGTGTGTCTGTGTGTCTGTCTGTGTATCTGTGTCTGTGTGTGTGTCTGTCTGTGTGTCTGTCTGTGTGTCTGTGTGTGTGTCTGTCTGTGTGTCAGTGTGTGTGTGTGTGTGTGTGTGTGCGTGCGTGCGTGCGTGCGTGCGTCTGTGTGTGTGTGTGTGTCTGTGCGTATGTCTGTGCGTGTGTGTGTGTGTGCGTGCGTGCGTGCGTGCATGCGTCTGTGTGTGTGTGTGTCTGTGTGTATGTCTGTGTGTGTGTGTGTGTCTGTGCGTATGTCTGTGCGTGTGTGTGTGTGTGCGTGCGTGCGTGCGTGCGTGCATGCGTCTGTGTGTGTGTGTGTCTGTGTGTATGTCTGTGTGTGTGTGTGTCTGTGCGTATGTCTGTGCGTGTGTGTGTGTGCGTGCGTGCGTGCGTGCGTGCGTGTCTGCAGCATATATCTGGTTATTGCTGCGGCAACAATGCTCTTTAAGATGCGTTCTAAAAATAGAATTCCCTAAACAATTACTCGAGCACTACTTCGATGGCGCGAGTACTCGATCTTGGAAGACATCACTCGTGCCCTTCCCTGGCTACTATTAGCATAATTACTATAAAGCATAGCTGTCCGTGGGTTTGACTCGTCAGGCTCTATAGTCTAGAACTAGTTTAATTTCATTTCAAACCTTTATTTAAACTCGAAACTAAGGCAACTGAGGTTTCCCTCATTCACAGTCACGTCGAGTGTACATACAGAGTTAAGCAAAACATACAGAGTTAAGTACACAAAAAAGGCATATAAATCACATACAATCATAACAATTAGACAAGTAATAACAATCCATTAAAACATGTACAACCTCTCCAAAGAGGAGTACAGATAAGTACAGATAAGTACAGAAAGGTACAACAACAACAACAACAACAACAACAACAACAACAACAACAACAACAACAACAACAACAATAATGTTCACAAGTGTGTAATTATGATGTATGATCAGCATTGACTCCACCTGCTCTCTCACCTTTGAACTTGCCGCTTTCCAGCAGTGCTCCTGACTCCTCCAGAGAGAAGAACTCTTCTATGGAGACAAAGTTGTAGTCTACCCCTGAGATCTCTCCGTCCCGGGGGGGTCTGGTGGTGCCTGCGGGGGGGGGGGGGGGGGGGGGGGGGGGGGAACAGGAAAGGTCATTATCATACATCACACTGAAATATCACACTGAAATAACATACACAAGACGTGTAGTGAAATGAAGGAGACAGGTAGTGAAATGAAGGGGCCCCAGCCAGGATGTGTGGACCCCAGGAAGAGCAGCCGATGTTCTGCATCAGCTAATGGGGGATCCTAATAAAATCATGAAATCATAAATCATCCCGGGACATCACTCCCATAAAGAAAGGGATAATGGGATGCTGGTAGTGACTGGGATTTCTTTAGTGGGCGACGGGGGTCGATTCCATGTCAGAAAATGCACCCTACACACACAGGCAGAGATTCACGAGGATCTGGCACAGAGGCTAGCAATACTTCATGTTGGGGCATTTCTCGACATTATAGTCAACTCATTAGTATTGGACTCACGATAATCTTATGTCCAAGATGAGGAGCTGTGGCCTATATACAGTCAAAGCCACCCAATATGAGAACATAACAACGTTTTTTAGCCATATTTTAGCTAAAGGCCCTTTCAATAACATATAAACCCATGAAAGATTTAGAGCACCATCACCGTCATCATATAGATGGAGGGACATAGATGATCAATTACAGTAACATAATGACTCAAAATGGATGCTCGTCAGAGGAATATCAGAGGAAGCCTCCTGCACCAGCACGCGTGCACCAGCATTTAAAGGTGCTTTTTTGTTGTTGTTCAAATAAGTGGTCTACGTGTTCAAATAAGTGGTCTACGTGTTCAAATAAGTGGTCTACGTGTTCAAATAAGTGGTCTACGTGTTAAAATAAGTGGTCTACGCGTTAAAATAAGTGGTCTACGTGTTAAAATAAGTGGTCTACGTGTTAAAATAAGTGGTCTACGTGTTAAAATAAGTGGTCTACATGTTCAAATAAGTGGTCTACGCGTTTAAAATAAGTGGTCTACGTGTTAAAATAAGTGGTCTACGCGTTAAAATAAGTGGTCTACATGTTCAAATAAGTGGTCTACGCGTTAAAATAAGTGGTCTACATGTTCAAATAAGTGGTCTACGTGTTAAAATAAGTGGTCTACGCGTTAAAATAAGTGGTCTACGCGTTAAAATAAGTGGTCTACGTGTTAAAATAAGTGGTCTACGTGTTAAAATAAGTGGTCTACGTGTTAAAATAAGTGGTCTACATGTTCAAATAAGTGGTCTACGCGTTAAAATAAGTGGTCTACGTGTTAAAATAAGTGGTCTACGTGTTAAAATAAGTGGTCTACATGTTAAAATAAGTGGTCTACGCGTTAAAATAAGTGGTCTACATGTTAAAATAAGTGGTCTACGTGTTAAAATAAGTGGTCTACGCGTTAAAATAAGTGGTCTACGTGTTAAAATAAGTGGTCTACATGTTCAAATAAGTGGTCTACGTGTTAAAATAAGTGGTCTACGTGTTAAAATAAGTGGTCTACGTGTTAAAATAAGTGGTCTACGTGTTAAAATAAGTGGTCTACAGGGCGGCTGGGTGGCGCAGCGGACAAGGCACTCGTCACCAACGCAAGAGACGCTGGTATCGAATCCAGCTGTCAGTGTTGCCTCCGGCTTGGCCGGCCGTCATACTGGCTCGATTGGCAGAGTCAGCGGGAGGGAAGCCGGTGGGTGGGTCTGGGTCGTTGTGGACAGCGACTCCTACAGTTCGGTCGGGGCGTCTGCACAGCGAGGGAAGGATCTAAGACAGGTAGTGTGACCTTCCACACGTTACACTCTCTCAGTGAGAGTCCGCGCTGCCAGGTGAAAAGAAGCGGTGGGCTGGGTACACATGTGTCGGAGGAAGCATGTGATAGTCTCCGCCCTCCCAGACCAGGAGACCAGGAAGGGGATTGGGAATTGGCATAACGACTACATTGGGAAGGGAGAAAAACGGCAAAAGAAGGAGGAAAAAGATAAT
>NW_028173347.1:0-10000 GCF_963971535.1 Notolepis coatsorum | reverse complement strand
ATCCTGCTAACATTCTGCTAACATCCTGCTAACATTCTGCTAACATTCTGCTAACATCCTGCTAACGTCCTGCTAACATTCTGCTAACATTCTGCTAACATCCTGCTAACATTCTGCTAACATTCTGCTAACATTCTAAGATTCTGCTAAGATTCAGCTAACATTCTGCTAATATTCTGCTAACACCCTGCTAACATCCTGATAACATTCTGCTAACATCCTGCTAACATTCTGCTAACATCCTGCTAACATTCTGCTAACATTCTGCTAACATTCTGCTAATATTCTGCTAACATCCTGCTAACATCCTGCTAACGTTCTGCTAACATTCTGCTAGCATTCTGCTAACATTCTAAGATTCTGCTAAGATTCAGCTAACATTCTGCTAATATTCTGCTAACACCCTGCTAACATCCTGATAACATTCTGCTAACATCCTGCTAACATTCTGCTAACATCCTGCTAACATTCTGCTAACATTCTGCTAACATTCTGCTAACATCCTGCTAACATCCTGCTAACGTTCTGCTAACATCCTGCTAACATTCTGCTAACATCCTGCTAACATTCTGCTAACGTCCTGCTAACATCCTGCTAACATCCAGCTAACATTCTGCTAACATCCTGCTAACATTCTGCTAACATCCTGCTAACGTTCTGCTAACATCCTGCTAACATTCTGCTAACATCCTGCTAACATTCTGCTAACGTCCTGCTAACATCCTGCTAACATCCAGCTAACATTCTGCTAACATCCTGCTAACATTCTGCTAACATCCTGCTAACATTCTGCTAACGTCCTGCTAACGTCCTGCTAACGTTCTGCTAACGTCCTGCTAACATCCTGCTAACATCCTGCTAACATCCTGCTAACATCCTGCTAACATTCTGCTAACATTCTGCTAACATCCTGCTAACATCCTGCTAACATTCTGCTAACATCCTGCTAACATCCTGCTAACATCCTGCTAACGTCCTGCTAACATTCAGCTAACATCCTGCTAACATCCTGCTAACATCCTGCTAACGTTCTGCTAACATCCTGCTAACATTCTGCTAACATCCTGCTAACATTCTGCTAACGTCCTGCTAACATCCTGCTAACATCCAGCTAACATTCTGCTAACATCCTGCTAACATCCTGCTAACATTCTGCTAACGTCCTGCTAACATCCTGCTAACATCCAGCTAACATTCTGCTAACATCCTGCTAACATTCTGCTAACATCCTGCTAACGTTCTGCTAACATCCTGCTAACATTCTGCTAACATCCTGCTAACATTCTGCTAACGTCCTGCTAACATCCTGCTAACATTCTGCTAACATCCTGCTAACATTCTGCTAACATTCTGCTAACATTCTGCTAACATCCTGCTAACATCCTGCTAACGTTCTGCTAACATCCTGCTAACATTCTGCTAACATCCTGCTAACATTCTGCTAACGTCCTGCTAACATCCTGCTAACATCCAGCTAACATTCTGCTAACATCCTGCTAACATTCTGCTAACATCCTGCTAACGTTCTGCTAACATCCTGCTAACATTCTGCTAACATCCTGCTAACATTCTGCTAACGTCCTGCTAACATCCTGCTAACATCCAGCTAACATTCTGCTAACATCCTGCTAACATTCTGCTAACATCCTGCTAACATTCTGCTAACGTCCTGCTAACGTCCTGCTAACGTCCTGCTAACGTTCTGCTAACGTCCTGCTAACATCCTGCTAACATCCTGCTAACATCCTGCTAACATCCTGCTAACATTCTGCTAACATTCTGCTAACATCCTGCTAACATCCTGCTAACATTCTGCTAACATCCTGCTAACATCCTGCTAACATCCTGCTAACGTCCTGCTAACATTCAGCTAACATCCTGCTAACATCCTGCTAACATCCTGCTAACATCCTGCAAACATCCTGCAAACATCCTGCTAACATTCTGCTAACATTCTGCTAACATCCTGCTAACATTCTGCTAACATCCTGCTAACATCCTGCTAACATCCTGCTAACATCCTGCTAACATCCTGCTAACATCCTGCTAACGTCCTGCTAACGTTCTGCTAACATCCTGCTAACACCCTGCTAACATCCTGCTAACATTCAGCTAACATTCTGCTAACATTCTGCTAACATCCTGCTAACATTCTGCTAACATTCAGCTAACATTCAGCTAACGTTCTGCTAACATCCTGCTAACATTCTGCTAACATTCTGCTAACATTCTGCTAATATTCTGCTAACATTCTGCTAACATTCTGCTAACATCCTGCTAACATCCTGCTAATATTCTGCTAACATTCTGCTAACATTCTGCTAACATCCTGCTAACATTCTGCTAACATCCTGCTAACATTCTGCTAACATCCTGCTAACATCCTGCTAACATTCTGCTAACATCCTGCTAACGTTCTGCTAACATTCTGCTAACATCCTGCTAACATTCTGCTAACATCCTGCTAACATTCAGCTAACATTCAGCTAACATTCTGCTAACATCCTGCTAACATCCTGCTAACATTCAGCTAACATTCTGCTAACATTCAGCTGACATTCTGCTAACATTCAGCTAACATCCTGCTAACATCCTGCTAACATTCAGCTAACATTCTGCTAACATTCAGCTAACATTCTGCTAACATCCTGCTAACATCCTGCTAACACCCTGCTAACACCCTGCTAACATCCTGATAACGTTCTGCTAACATTCAGCTAACATCCTGCTAACATTCTGCTAACACCCTGCTAACACCCTGCTAACATCCTGCTAACGTCCTGCTAACGTTCTGCTAACACCCTGCTAACATTCTGCTAACATCCTGCTAACACCCTGCTAACATCCTGCTAACATCCTGCTAACATCCTGCTAACATCCTGCTAACGTTCTGCTAACATCCTGCTAACACCCTGCTAACATCCTGCTAACGTTCTGCTAACGTTCTGCTAACACCCTGCTAACATTCTGCTAACACCCTGCTAACATCCTGCTAACGTTCTGCTAACGTTCTGCTAACACCCTGCTAACGTTCTGCTAACATCCTGCTAACATCCTGCTAACGTTCTGCTAACATCCTGCTAACACCCTGCTAACATCCTGCTAACGTTCTGCTAACGTTCTGCTAACACCCTGCTAACATTCTGCTAACACCCTGCTAACATCCTGCTAACGTTCTGCTAACATCCTGCTAACACCCTGCTAACATCCTGCTAACGTTCTGCTAACGTTCTGCTAACACCCTGCTAACATTCTGCTAACATTCTGCTAACATCCTGCTAACATCCTGCTAACGTTCTGCTAACATCCTGCTAACATTCTGCTAACATCCTGCTAACATTCTGCTAACGTCCTGCTAACATCCTGCTAACATCCAGCTAACATTCTGCTAACATCCTGCTAACATTCTGCTAACATCCTGCTAACGTTCTGCTAACATCCTGCTAACATTCTGCTAACATCCTGCTAACATTCTGCTAACGTCCTGCTAACATCCTGCTAACATCCAGCTAACATTCTGCTAACATCCTGCTAACATTCTGCTAACATCCTGCTAACATTCTGCTAACGTCCTGCTAACGTCCTGCTAAAGTCCTGCTAACGTTCTGCTAACGTCCTGCTAACATCCTGCTAACATCCTGCTAACATCCTGCTAACATCCTGCTAACATTCTGCTAACATTCTGCTAACATCCTGCTAACATCCTGCTAACATTCTGCTAACATCCTGCTAACATCCTGCTAACATCCTGCTAACGTCCTGCTAACATTCAGCTAACATCCTGCTAACATCCTGCTAACATCCTGCTAACATCCTGCAAACATCCTGCAAACATCCTGCTAACATTCTGCTAACATTCTGCTAACGTTCTGCTAACATTCTGCTAACATCCTGCTAACATCCTGCTAACATCCTGCTAACATCCTGCTAACATCCTGCTAACATCCTGCTAACGTCCTGCTAACGTTCTGCTAACACCCTGCTAACATCCTGCTAACATTCAGCTAACATTCTGCTAACATTCTGCTAACATCCTGCTAACATTCTGCTAACATTCAGCTAACATTCAGCTAACGTCCTGCTAACATCCTGCTAACATCCAGCTAACATTCTGCTAACATCCTGCTAACATTCTGCTAACATCCTGCTAACGTTCTGCTAACATCCTGCTAACATTCTGCTAACATCCTGCTAACATTCTGCTAACGTCCTGCTAACATCCTGCTAACATCCAGCTAACATTCTGCTAACATCCTGCTAACATTCTGCTAACATCCTGCTAACATTCTGCTAACGTCCTGCTAACGTCCTGCTAACGTCCTGCTAACGTTCTGCTAACGTCCTGCTAACATCCTGCTAACATCCTGCTAACATCCTGCTAACATCCTGCTAACATTCTGCTAACATTCTGCTAACATCCTGCTAACATCCTGCTAACATTCTGCTAACATCCTGCTAACATCCTGCTAACATCCTGCTAACGTCCTGCTAACATTCAGCTAACATCCTGCTAACATCCTGCTAACATCCTGCTAACATCCTGCAAACATCCTGCAAACATCCTGCTAACATTCTGCTAACATTCTGCTAACGTTCTGCTAACATTCTGCTAACATCCTGCTAACATCCTGCTAACATCCTGCTAACATCCTGCTAACATCCTGCTAACATCCTGCTAACGTCCTGCTAACGTTCTGCTAACATCCTGCTAACACCCTGCTAACATCCTGCTAACATTCAGCTAACATTCTGCTAACATTCTGCTAACATCCTGCTAACATTCTGCTAACATTCAGCTAACATTCAGCTAACGTTCTGCTAACATCCTGCTAACATTCTGCTAACATTCTGCTAACATTCTGCTAATATTCTGCTAACATTCTGCTAACATTCTGCTAACATCCTGCTAACATCCTGCTAATATTCTGCTAACATTCTGCTAACATTCTGCTAACATCCTGCTAACATTCTGCTAACATCCTGCTAACATTCTGCTAACATCCTGCTAACATCCTGCTAACATTCTGCTAACATCCTGCTAACGTTCTGCTAACATTCTGCTAACATCCTGCTAACATTCTGCTAACATCCTGCTAACATTCAGCTAACATTCAGCTAACATTCTGCTAACATCCTGCTAACATCCTGCTAACATTCAGCTAACATTCTGCTAACATTCAGCTAACATTCTGCTAACATTCAGCTAACATCCTGCTAACATCCTGCTAACATTCAGCTAACATTCTGCTAACATCCTGCTAACATCCTGCTAACACCCTGCTAACACCCTGCTAACATCCTGATAACGTTCTGCTAACATTCAGCTAACATCCTGCTAACATTCTGCTAACACCCTGCTAACACCCTGCTAACATCCTGCTAACGTCCTGCTAACGTTCTGCTAACACCCTGCTAACATTCTGCTAACATCCTGCTAACACCCTGCTAACATCCTGCTAACATCCTGCTAACATCCTGCTAACATCCTGCTAACGTTCTGCTAACATCCTGCTAACACCCTGCTAACATCCTGCTAACGTTCTGCTAACGTTCTGCTAACACCCTGCTAACATTCTGCTAACACCCTGCTAACATCCTGCTAACGTTCTGCTAACGTTCTGCTAACACCCTGCTAACGTTCTGCTAACATCCTGCTAACATCCTGCTAACGTTCTGCTAACATCCTGCTAACACCCTGCTAACATCCTGCTAACGTTCTGCTAACGTTCTGCTAACACCCTGCTAACATTCTGCTAACACCCTGCTAACATCCTGCTAACGTTCTGCTAACATCCTGCTAACACCCTGCTAACATCCTGCTAACGTTCTGCTAACGTTCTGCTAACACCCTGCTAACATCCTGCTAACATCCTGCTAACATTCTGCTAACATTCAGCTAACATCCTGCTAACATCCTGCTAACATTCTGCTAACATCCTGCTAACATTCTGCTAACATTCGCGTAACATTCTGCTAACATCCTGCTAACATTCGCGTAACATTCTGCTAACATCCTGCTAACACCCTGCTAACATCCTGCTAACATTCAGCTAACATTCTGCTAACATTCTGCTAACATCCTGCTAACATTCTGCTAACATTCAGCTAACATTCAGCTAACATCCTGATAACGTTCTGCTAACATTCAGCTAACATCCTGCTAACATTCTGCTAACACCCTGCTAACACCCTGCTAACATCCTGCTAACGTCCTGCTAACGTTCTGCTAACACCCTGCTAACATTCTGCTAACGTTCTGCTAACACCCTGCTAACATTCTGCTAACATCCTGCTAACACCCTGCTAACATCCTGCTAACATCCTGCTAACATCCTGCTAACATCCTGCTAACGTTCTGCTAACATCCTGCTAACACCCTGCTAACATCCTGCTAACGTTCTGCTAACGTTCTGCTAACACCCTGCTAACATTCTGCTAACACCCTGCTAACATCCTGCTAACGTTCTGCTAACGTTCTGCTAACACCCTGCTAACGTTCTGCTAACATCCTGCTAACATCCTGCTAACGTTCTGCTAACATCCTGCTAACACCCTGCTAACATCCTGCTAACGTTCTGCTAACGTTCTGCTAACACCCTGCTAACATTCTGCTAACACCCTGCTAACATCCTGCTAACGTTCTGCTAACATCCTGCTAACACCCTGCTAACATCCTGCTAACGTTCTGCTAACGTTCTGCTAACACCCTGCTAACATCCTGCTAACATCCTGCTAACATTCTGCTAACATTCAGCTAACATCCTGCTAACATCCTGCTAACATTCTGCTAACATCCTGCTAACATTCTGCTAACATTCGCGTAACATTCTGCTAACATCCTGCTAACATTCGCGTAACATTCTGCTAACATTCGCGAAGCACAATCCATACTGTTAGCTTGCGGCGACGGATTATAACCGGGCCCTGCGCTGGAAATATGAATCACTCTGTGTTCTGTTGCTTCTGTCTCCGCGGTGGACGTGTGCCTTCCTGCCACTCTGCCATCGCCCCCCCAGAGAGCGCTGCCTTCCTGCCGCTCTGCCACTCTGCCATCGCCCCCTCAGAGTGCGCTGCCTTCCTGCCGCTCTGCCACTCTGCCATCGCCCCCTCAGAGAGCGCTGCCTTCCTGCCGCTCTGCCACTCTGCCATCGTCCCCCCAGAGTGCGCTGCCTTCCTGCCACTCTCCAGGGGCAGAGGCTGTAGAGAGAAACCTGAATTATATTTCTGCGAGGCAGACTTGACAGCGTTCCATCCCTCAGCCCAGCGGGTAGCACGTCAATAATGGATGCCGGGAGGCGGGGGAGAGACGACGTGAGCTGGAAGCAGAGGGAGAGAGAGGGAGAGAGAGAGAGAGAGGGGGGGGGGGGGAGACTGGCAGGGACGGGGGGCTACGCCTCACTCAATAATGAATCAATTGATCCGACCCCGCGTGTGCGCGTGATGGGTCAGGTTGCTATGACAACAGATACAGAGTTGCGAGGACAGGGACGCGCCGCTTATTCCAGGGACCCGGCGTTCACCTCGCGGGGCACTCGTCACCAACGCAAGAGACACCGGGTTCGACTCCGGCTGTCGCCGTTGCCTCCGGCTTGGGCCGGCCGTCATACTAACTCATTGGCAGAGTTAGCGGGTGGGGAGTCTAAGGGTGGTAATCTGGACGTTGTGGACAGCGACTCCTACAGGTCGGTTGGGGGACGCCTGCACAGCAGAGACAGGAAATGGCGGGGGTAGTGTGAGCCTCCCACACGTTACACCTCGCCGAATGAGAGTCCGCGCTGGCAGGTGAAAAGATGTGACAGGCTGCCTCCTCGTGTACCGGAGGGGACACACGTGATGCAAGGCTTCTATCCTCCCTACAACCGACCAGTGGGGGGCATATGCGAGCAACGATCAAGACAGGGGAGGGGGGAATTGGCACGAGAGGTAAATTGGGATGGGGAGAAAAAAATCACCGAAAAAAGGAGGAGAAAAAGTAGATAAAAAAAATTAAGAATACTTTATGATGAAATGCTAGTTTCTGACAGGGAAGGTCCCACTCACTCAGTACGACATGGGGATGGGGGAGGGGGGAGGGGGGAGGGGGGGGGGGGCGGTCAGGGTTTAGATGGCAGTTGTGTTCAGTCACTCAGTCAGATACAGTAAGATGAAGATACAGAATACAGTCTGTTGTTTGAAATGCAACTGTTTAATAAAAGTATTCATTTGACACAGGATTTGCCCGATGTAGAGTTAATTATGGCATGTGGTAGTTCTACACCCTCCCCAGACCGACAGTAGGGCAGCATGTGGTAGTCTACACCCTCCCCAGACCGACAGTAGGGCAGCATGTTGTAGTCTACACCCTCCCCAGACTGACAGTAGGGCATTATGTGGTAGTCTACACCCTCCCCAGACCGACAGTAGGGCAGCATGTGGTAGTCTACACCCTCCCCAGACCAACAGTAGGGCAGCATGTGATAGTCTACACCCTCCCCAGACTGACAGTAGGGCAGCATGTTGTAGTCTACACCCTCCCCAGACCGACAGTAGGGCAGCATGTGGTAGTCTACACCCTCCCCAGACCGACAGTAGGGCAGCATGTGGTAGTCTACACCCTCCCCAGACCGACAGTAGGGCAGCATGTGGTAGTCTACACCCTCCCCAGACCGACAGTAGGGCAGCATGTTGTAGTCTACACCCTCCCCAGACTGACAGTAGGGCATTATGTGGTAGTCTACACCCTCCCCAGACCGACAGTAGGGCAGCATGTGGTAGTCTACACCCTCCCCAGACCAACAGTAGGGCAGCATGTGATAGTCTACACCCTCCCCAGACTGACAGTAGGGCAGCATGTTGTAGTCTACACCCTCCCCAGACCGACAGTAGGGCAGCATGTGGTAGTCTACACCCTCCCCAGACCGACAGTAGGGCAGCATGTGGTAGTCTACACCCTCCCCAGACCGACAGTAGGGCAGCATGTGGTAGTCTACACCCTCCCCAGACCCACAGTAGGGCAGCATGTGGTAGTCTACACCCTCCCCAGACCGACAGTAGGGCAGCATGTGGTAGTCTACACCCTCCCCAGACCGACAGTAGGGCAGCATGTGGTAGTCTACACCCTCCCCAGGCCGACAGTAGGGCAGCATGTGGTAGTCTACACCCTCCCCAGACTGACAGTAGGGCAGCATGTGGTAGTTCTACACCCTCCCCAGACCGACAGTAGGGCAGCATGTGGTAGTCTACACCCTCCCCAGACCGACAGTAGGGCAGCATGTGGTAGTCTACACCCTCCCCAAGCCCAAAAATAAATATATAAAAAAATTGTATTTTTTAAAAACACCGGCCCATCCACCTCGTCGTGTTTTCCACAGACACCCGCAGCCTCTCCCTCCGCGCCCCCCGGCTCACAGATCAGCAGATCTGAGGCTCCACAGGTGGCGGGTGGATCCCGGCGCTCCCATCGCTTCCAGAAACGCCGAGATTTAATCCACAACAACGTCCCTCGGAGATATTGCGCGCTGGATATGGAGAGCGTGTGTGTACTCTCGTAATAAGAGGCACACGTGGAGATTTCATGTGCATAAAATCACCGGGTCTCTGGGAAAATGCAACATGTTTATCATCGCTCTGTGTGTGTGTGTGTGCGTGTGTGTGTGTGTGTGTGTGTTCCGTTGCCCCGGCAACGAGGCTGATGCCGGTCCAGCTGGGACCATGTTGCCAAGTAACAGCTGAGCTATGAGGAGGAGGAGGAGAAGAGGAGGGGGGGAGGAGGAGAGGAGGAGAGGAGGGGAAGGTGGGCGGACGTGGTCCACAAAAGAGACAGGCTCGCCTGCAACAAGAGAGAGGGATTGAGAAAGAGAGAGAGAGAGAGAGAGAGAGAGAGAGAGAGAGAGAGAGAGAGAGAGAGAGAGAGAGAGAGAGAGAGAGAGAGAGAGAGAGAGAGGGAGAGAGAGATAGAGAAAGGGAGAGAGAGAGAGAGAGAGAGAGAGAGAGAGAGAGAGAGAGAGAGGGGGGGAGGGAG
>NW_028173348.1:0-1000 GCF_963971535.1 Notolepis coatsorum | reverse complement strand
GTGACGGTGTGTTTTTCATCTACATCATATCACCCCTGTCTGCACTGCAGCCATGTAATTGCATCACTCAACAAGCAGGTTAAGAGACGGGTTGGTGAAATTAACATATTTTTTCTTTTATTATATTGAAGATTTCCCCAGTTGTTCTAATAACCCATCTCAAAACCTGCGATCTAATCTACAGGAACAGTGGAAGTAATTAAAGTTGAAATTAATTACCGCCTGTGCCTGATATTCTAATAAAGGGGCTTTTGAGTTTTTGTAGCAGGAAGTTGATATTTTGTCATCCGCGTTTTTTTATCTCTTCGCGGCGTGATTGTCTGTTCTTACAGATTATTAATGTAGCAGGAAGGAGCAGGAAATGGAAGATAAAGGGAGAGAGAGTCTTTCCTCTCCTCCTGACCACCATGCCCCTCTTGACAGCTCCTAGCCCCTCCCCCCCCCTCCCTCTCCTTTAACGTCCTTTATCATGACAGTGTGAGAGGAGATACAGCGGCAGCGAGCCTCATGGCGGCTTCTGATGGAAATTAGACAATTGTTCATTAGCGGCTAAGATAATACGCCCCCCCCCCCCCCCTATGCCCTCACCGCCCACAGCCCCCTCCCCCTCCCCGCCTCCTACCCTGGGCTGCGGGGTCCCTCTGGGATCTCATTTAAGGTCCAGAGCGTTCAGCGGTGCGTACTGTGACATCACACAGGACCCGGTGCCGCCGCCTGGACATGTCAAGCTAAGTGGAGGGGGAGAATCCTGGGCCCGGCACAGTCCAGTTGGCAGGGTCGGTCCACCTCCCCGCGCGCCACGCTCCTCCTCTCCTGCCCCGCGCTGTCACTCCGTGTTTCTGGTGTAGAACGGCTCAGGCTGAAGTCGAATATTAAAGGCTTTGATGTGCATAGAGAGGCAGGAGCGGGCGACCCGCCTCGGAAGCGTGTGTTGAAATCATTTGTACGGATACAGTCATCGTACGGTTGAAGACTGCAGTTTTCTCAAGGAAGCTAATCT
>NW_028173349.1:0-7500 GCF_963971535.1 Notolepis coatsorum | reverse complement strand
AGCTTATATCAACTCCAGATGTCAGTCGTGAAACTCAAGGTGGCAACGTTTTCCAAGAATTTAGAAATAAACTTGCACACTTGCTTGTACTTATTTGGGATAGCCGTGTCGGAGATAAAATGCCATCCTTTCCATGATGAATCTGCAAGTGTTTAATTAAGTTTGTGGACGTTTCCAGTGTTGCCATCACCCCTAGAAATACTAGACATTACACTCTGCTGTTTTGCCTTTTTCTTCTTTGAGCTTAAAATAACTCCACACAGCCGACATGATCAAGTTCACCAAGGTTCAGCTAACACTAACATTGTTGTTGCTATTACTGTTCACATGACACTGTTCGCTTTACGGCACGTGTCGGATCGGAAAATACTTCCTGTTTTTCCGATATCCGATCCTGTGAATTTGGCCGGTATCGGACCGATACCGAATATCGGATCGGTGCCATCCCTAGTATGTAGCATCCATCATCATGTGGTAGGGTATGTATGTAGCATCAGCATGGTCAATACCTGAAGCGCTCATTTGAACTATTTCCTCCTGCACCCACACCCCTTACCCTAAACCAGGTGTGTATCCTACTCCCTACCCCTACACCCTTTACCCTAAACCGGTTTCAATACTACTACAGTATATTACCGATGATCAACTAGAAATGGCAAATGACAGCAGAGGGAAAAAAATTACCACGGTCAAACGTCATCTACCATTTGAGTCGGCAGCTGCGTAGCCGAGCGAGAGATTGGCGGACGTGGGGCACCGATGGGCACCGATGGGCACCGCATGTAGCTTCTCGGTGAGACAGCCAGACCAAAATGAGGCACTAACTGCAAGCAGAACCGCCAGGGCCGTTCAGCGTTGTTCATTATTCATGACTTAATTTACTCTGCCGGGGCACGCAGCCACTTGAGAGATCATTTTGCACATTTAGCCAGGGTGTGAGAATGACGGATAGAGAGGGAGGAGCAGGAGGCGCAGGGAGACAGTAGGGGGATAGGATGACAGCGACACGAACAAACAAGGGACGACTGCCAACAACCTGTTTCCGTCAAACTAGTCTGTCGAGGTTCTGGCTGTTAGTACCGTATGCGTGTGTGTGTGTGTGTACTTGTACTGTATGTCAGCCAGTCTATGGGGGAAACATTGAATCATCAATATTTTCATTTTGCAGTGTGACAAAGAACTGTCCTCTGCATGTTTCAAAACACTGTAATGAAAGAATCCCGTTTAAATCGACCACAATACAACACGGATATCAGTGGCTGATTGACCATGTTTTTCCTAAAAAAAGGAAAATAGGCTGACTTTCTGGACATGACTATGTTTAGCCACGGATACCGGAATCGCCACAGATACTGGGATTTCAAACCACACGCAATCGATGGGATCGGATTAGCCATTTACCAAGCCTCGGTTAAATATCACAGTTAAATCAGAAAACAAATCAATATAATCACAGTTTATGTCAAGGTACAAGGTACTGAACAATGCCTGTATTATATTGATACAGTGACGGCAAGTATCGATATAAAAAAATGACAATACCATTTTGCTGCAATAAAAAGTGAGTGAAAACATTATCTTATTAGATAAAACAGATGATTATGATATCGTCAGATGTGTAGAATTCACCTACTAACAGTATATGAATATTCTTATTGCAGATGTTCGCGAGATTTCCATTGGCAACATAATTTGCTGTTGAAAAAAGTAATACATTGCAATATATCGCAATATTACAATATTGTGACTCTAGTACCATGATCATTTCATATCCTGGGGCCTTTGGTGATTCCTACTACTAATGAGCTATATACACATATATATATATATATATATATATATATATATATATATATATATATATATATATATATATATATATATGAGCGATATATTTTTATAAAGCATCCAAGATGAACTAAAATGGACGCACAACTGCTTTGATACATAATGCAAAATCTGAGTGACATGATATTGAATTGGCCCGACGTATGGAGTTGCAACAGTCCATCCTCTATGACAAGCCATCATGCTTTCATAATCATATAGAAATGAAGAGTTGAGAGTTCGTCATCCGCTGTGCAATTGTAACTTAACAGGTCTGTTATAGATGTGAAGCTGCATGCTGCCATCACTGATTTCATTTTGAGAGTAGTTATGCTCAATCGGTGTATTGAATTGCAGACGGGTGCTACATAAACAGTAGTGCTACAATAGTGCTACATAAACAGCAGGGGACAAGCAAAGCTGACATCATCTTTTTTTTTGTAATCGTTTTTTCTCCCCCCTTTTTCCGTATTTTTCTCCCAACCCCCAATTTAGTCGCTATGCCAATTCCCTTCCTGGTCGTTGCGCACTTACCCCCTACCGTCGGTCTGGGATGGTGAAGACTACCACACGCTTCCTCCGACACTCAGTCAACCAACTGCTTCTTTTCACCTGACAGCGAGGACTCTCACTGGGGGAGTGTAACGCGTGGGAAGATCACACTACCTCCCCCAGTTCCCTTCCTTGCTGAGCAGGCGCCCCGACCGACCTGTAGGAGTCGCTGTTTACAACAACCAGGATACATACCCCACCGGCTTCCCACCCGCTAACACTGCCAATTGTGTTAGTATGGATGACCGACCAAGCCGGAGGTACCGCTGACAGCTGGATTCGATCCCAGTGTCTCTGCAGTGGTAGGCAGGCGCTTAGTCCGCTGCGCTACCCAGCCGCCCTGCTGACATCATCTTTCTATCATCTTTCTATATTATTCAATACATTGTTTTCCATTTATTTCAACTGAGCGCAGGTTACAGTTGTGGCCAAACCAAATAAATCAGAAGGTTTAAATGGAAACTGGGGTGAAGGAGGGCCATATTAGATCATTATTAGAGTTAGATATCGTTTGATTTCTTTCGATCCTGGTGCCAAAATCAATACTTCAAAACAATGCCGGTTCCTAGACGGTTCCAAAATGTATAAAGAAAAAAATCTTCTTTTAATAAAAACCAAACACATAGAGTTTCCAATTTAAAGCTAGTTTTGGAATGAAACATGTATTGAAATGATATGTTATCATATGAAATATTTTCACGACAAATCTAAGGAATAACCTTTAGAAACCAGGACCAACATTACCCTTAAAATATGCTTCGTTATATAGCAAATGTGGCAGGGGTAGGACACCACAGATAATTTCTTGGTTCCAAGGATCCAGTTTTTATCTCGAGACACTTTGTTAACTCAGTTCTAATGCTATATCACACTATCTTGAGTTTTCAGAGGTTCAAACGTCTTTCCCCAAACTACATACTTGATTTGCAGACAGAAAGGGGACAGAGAGAGGCCTACTTGGGGAGCGAGATGGACAGAAAGGGGACAGAGAGAGGCCTACTTGGTGAGCATGATGGACAGAAAGGGGACAGAGAGAGGCCTACTTGGTGAGCAGGATGGACAGAGAGAGGCCTACTTGGGGAGCAGCAGGATGGACAGAAAGGGGACAGAGAGAGGCCTACTTGGGGAGCATGAGGGACAGAAAGGGGACAGAGAGAGGCCTACTTGGGGAGCATGATGGACAGAAAGGGGACAGAGAGAGGCCTACTTGGTGAGCAGCAGGATGGACAGAAAGGGGACAGAGAGAGGCCTACTTGGGGAGCATGAGGGACAGAAAGGGGACAGAGAGAGGCCTACTTGGGGAGCATGAGGGACAGAGAGAGGCCTACTTGGGAAGCATGAGGGACAGAGAGAGGCCTACTTGGGGAGCATGAGGGACAGAGAGAGGCCTACTTGGGGAGCATGAGGGACAGAGAGAGGCCTACTTGGGGAGCATGAGGGACAGAGAGAGGCCTACTTGGGGAGCATGAGGGACAGAAAGGGGACAGAGAGAGGCCTACTTGGGGAGCATGAGGGACAGAGAGAGGCCTACTTGGGGAGCATGAGGGACAGAGAGAGGCCTACTTGGGGAGCATGAGGGACAGAGAGAGGCCTACTTGGGGAGCATGAGGGACAGAGGCCTACTTGGGGAGCATGAGGGACAGAGAGAGGCCTACTTGGGGAGCATGAGGGACAGAGAGAGGCCTACTTGGGGAGCATGAGGGACAGAGAGAGGCCTACTTGGGGAGCATGAGGGACAGAGGCCTACTTGGGGAGCATGAGGGACAGAGAGAGGCCTACTTGGGGAGCATGAGGGACAGAGGGAGGCCTACTTGGGGAGCAGGATGGACAGAGAGAGGCCTACTTGGGGAGCAGCAGGATGGACAGAAAGGGGACAGAGAGAGGCCTACTTGGGGAGCATGAGGGACAGAAAGGGGACAGAGAGAGGCCTACTTGGGGAGCATGATGGACAGAAAGGGGACAGAGAGAGGCCTACTTGGTGAGCAGCAGGATGGACAGAAAGGGGACAGAGAGAGGCCTACTTGGGGAGCATGAGGGACAGAAAGGGGACAGAGAGAGGCCTACTTGGGGAGCATGAGGGACAGAGAGAGGCCTACTTGGGGAGCATGAGGGACAGAGAGAGGCCTACTTGGGGAGCATGAGGGACAGAGAGAGGCCTACTTGGGGAGCATGAGGGACAGAGAGAGGCCTACTTGGGGAGCATGAGGGACAGAGAGAGGCCTACTTGGGGAGCATGAGGGACAGAAAGGGGACAGAGAGAGGCCTACTTGGGGAGCATGAGGGACAGAGAGAGGCCTACTTGGGGAGCATGAGGGACAGAGAGAGGCCTACTTGGGGAGCATGAGGGACAGAGAGAGGCCTACTTGGGGAGCATGAGGGACAGAGGCCTACTTGGGGAGCATGAGGGACAGAGAGAGGCCTACTTGGGGAGCATGAGGGACAGAGAGAGGCCTACTTGGGGAGCATGAGGGACAGAGAGAGGCCTACTTGGGGAGCATGAGGGACAGAGGCCTACTTGGGGAGCATGAGGGACAGAGAGAGGCCTACTTGGGGAGCATGAGGGACAGAGGGAGGCCTACTTGGGGAGCATGAGGGACAGAGAGAGGCCTACTTGGGGAGCATGAGGGACAGAGAGAGGCCTACTTGGGGAGCATGAGGGACAGAGAGAGGCCTACTTGGGGAGCATGAGGGACAGAGGCCTACTTGGGGAGCATGAGGGACAGAGAGAGGCCTACTTGGGGAGCATGAGGGACAGAGAGAGGCCTACTTGGGGAGCATGAGGGACAGAGAGAGGCCTACTTGGGGAGCATGAGGGACAGAGAGAGGCCTACTTGGGGAACATGAGGGACAGAGGGAGGCCTACTTGGGGAGCATGAGGGACAGAGAGAGGCCTACTTGGGGAGCATGAGGGACAGAGAGAGGCCTACTTGGGGAGCATGAGGGACAGAGGCCTACTTGGGGAGCATGAGGGACAGAGAGAGGCCTACTTGGGGAGCATGAGGGACAGAGAGAGGCCTACTTGGGGAGCATGAGGGACAGAGAGAGGCCTACTTGGGGAGCATGAGGGACAGAGAGAGGCCTACTTGGGGAGCATGAGGGACAGAGAGAGGCCTACTTGGTGAGCACGATGGACACAGCGTCGTTGAGGATGCTCTCTCCGAACACCAGCATGTTGAGGACCGGGTCCACGTTGAGGGCGTTGAAGATGGCGATGGTCGCCACAGGGTCCACCGCCGAGATCAGGGAGCCGAAGGCAAAGCTACGGGAGAAAAGAGGACAGAAGTTAACAGATAACATGGTACCCAGCAACACAACAGCAAAGAGGCTACAGCAGGAGAAACTACAGGCGACCAAGGATTATGACCCGTCTCCATCTTGTACACTTCATATTGGTTATGAGTGTTGTCTTGTAACTTCTCCATCTTGTATGTTTCATATTGGTCATGAGTGTTGTCTTGTAACTTCTCTATCTTGTACATTTCATATTGGTCATGAGTGTTGTCTTGTAACTTCTCTATCTTGTACATTTCATATTGGTCATGAGTGTGGTCTTGTAACTTCTCTATCTTGAACGTTTCATATTGGTCATGAGTATCGTCTTGTACGTCTCTATCCTGTACGTCTCATATTGGTTATGAGTGTTGTCTTGTAACAGGACTAACCTGGTCACATAACGGTTCAAAGAATAAGGAGACACAACGATTCATGGGAACAGAGGAACATATGGTCAATGGACACACAGTTATCCACGGAGAGGAAAATCCCCATGGCCATCGGTCAACGTGCAAACTGAAGTAGAGGGGCAGGCACACAGGAAGTGAGCCGTGGATAAACACTAACCTACGAGCGGACCGACACAAACAAGCAACAGCCTTGGCTATCGAAGGCCAGGTTTGAGCCCTCCAACAACAACAACAACACACGCACGTACATGTAAGACACACACACGGCTTGTGGCGGTAGTTGGCGATACCGGTGTTACTCGTTGTTCAGGCAACCTCACAGAGTACATTACTTGCCTATGGGTAGGGGTGTGCTTTTTTTATATAGACATATTGATATGCATAATTTTCACATATCAGTCATAATTTTCACACATCAGTGACCACATTCATCAAAAATAAAATAGAAAACTGTAAAATACTAAGCGCATTATCTATACTTTCAAATCACTAGTAGATTTAACTTCACGTGATGCAGAGAAAAAAGGCTCTAGAGACGAGACGACAAGGATTTCGGCTTTAAACCTGCAAGACCAGCAGCGTATGTTTAGGTGATGCGCTAAATAACATCTACATTGATCCTGAACGGATAGAAAATGTACTGACAGAAAAGGCATCACTGTTCTTTAAGCTGTAGTTAAAGATCAAATTAAGTGCTCTACAGGTATTGAGCGTCATTTTGTTAAAAATGCCCGGTGTCACCGGTATTACCGGTGCTGTCTTGAGTTTATTAGTCACGGGAAATTTCACATCACCACGGCAACCCACACGTCACACACACACCCACCCACACACAATGCATAAGCACAAACAAAGATGTTACATGTAAAACAGTCAGAGGCTTCTCTTCTCAGAAAGGGTAGGGTTGTGTGGGAGAGGGAGGCGGCTAATGTTATCTCAAGTTATCTGCTGTAGTATCTTACTGGAACCCTCTGATGGCTTTATACTTGACTGGAAGCTGAAAGTTCCAGAAGAGTGGCCAGCAGGGGGCATTAATTTCCTCTGAGCCAAGGTACCACCACCCACTTTCACAAGGAAGCCTTTAAGACTGAAAGTGTGCTTTTTTTCTGTGAAATCCTGCAACAGAATACGTATAGAGGCGCGAGAGGAGAAGAAATGGGAGCGGTAACCCCAGGCGTTCTGGTGGAAATCTCCAAACATACATGTGACATTCTCATGCGTGTTAGGAAGCATGGGAAGCTGGGATGGTCTCAGGTTGAATAGGGCAATAGAAAATATGAAAATAAAAAGATTTGGTCAAAAAAAAAAAAAAAAAGGGTTTGAATGAATGAATAAAAAAATATGTATATAATTTATTATTTTAAATTATGTCAATGGGAAAAACCCACTGCCTGGCCCAGCCGAGGGTCTCCACTCAGAGTGAATACTGATCAGCATC
>NW_028173350.1:0-15671 GCF_963971535.1 Notolepis coatsorum | reverse complement strand
ATGCATGCAGGAACACACACATGCAGGCAAAGACACACACACACACACCCACACACACACCACACACAGGACACACACACACTCAACACGATGCTTTGAAGCCCTCAGAAGGCCCGTCAGCCCTCTCGGGGGGGGGGGGGGGGGGGGGGGGGGATCAACAACCATAGAACAAAACAAAAACAGGGCTGGAACCTGCATCCTATTGTCTATACACATCAAACACACTGGGACAACTACATCAGATGGGGATGAGTGCAAAAACAAGTACTCACACACACACACACACACACACACACACACACACACACACACACCACACACACACACACACGCACACACACACACACACACACACACACACACACACACACACACACACACACCACACCACACACACACACACACACACACACACACACACACACACACACACACACACACACACACACACACACACACACACACACCACACACACACACACACACACACACACACACACACACACACACACACACACACACACACACACACACACACACACACACACACACACACACACACACACACACACACAGAGTGTCTGCCACTTGTTTACCAGTGTCCCAGATCAGGGAGGGCCCATCTCGGGCAGAGCTGAAAAAATCTCCCCATGACCAAAGAGCTGTGAGCCATGACCAGGGACGCAGCATGGCCAAGTTCAGCCCTGGACCGTGGACCGAGCTCTCCACACTACACAGCCTGCTGCTTCTGATAAACCCCAGGCTCTGACTGCACTGGCACGTTTGCAAGTGTTTAGTAGGTTATTTGATGGTTGTGCGGAGGGATGCAGTGTCAGGGTTAGTGTTAGTTATACTGGGGTTGGATACCGGGCTGGTTTCAGGCAAAATTGTAGGAATGGGAGAATTTTCCCCCAATAGTCCAACGTGAAAACCAAAATGTGTAACATGAAAAGCAAAGCAACGTGACTTTCTTTCTACATCTCTATAAGGGAGTAAAAACAATGTATTCTATCATAACCGTTTTTGTCCAATGACGTCAGAGCCTTAAGGGGTCTTAACACTGTTCAGTAAAAGTAGATTAGATCTGTGATCAGTATCGGCCTGTATTTCAGAGTTTAGGGATCAGAATTGGTTGTGGAATTTAAAAAGTGGTATCAGCGCAACCCCAGTTGGCCTATGCTGTCACATTTGAGTGCGGTGTCTTTTATGAAGACTGTCAGGAGAGTTGGGTACTGAATTACATCACTCCTACTGAGTACCTATTCACGTTAGAGCAATCGGTGCCAAATGTCGGTACCTTAACACATCCTGCGTCAATACCGTTGTACGACGTGTTTCAAGTTCATGCAAATTCTGCCAATCCACGGCGTACAACGTTATTGAGATCATATTTCATATTTTCGCCATGTTATTCACAGTTCCCTCACGGAGCCTGGTCTGATGCTGTGTGAGCCGGCACAACTCTGCAACGCTTCAATACTGCCCCCTGGTGGATGATCGGCGAGTTGCCAAACCCGAAATGGCCGGTTGGATCTCAGTGCGTCTCCGAAATGCATCCGGCCACTCGCATATCGTTGCGGGACTCTAGCCACACACCGTGGATATGGATCGCTGCCATAACTCAATAATCGTCATGATTTGGGCGTGTATTATTATTATACAAACTGGAAATGGATCGACTCGATCCCCATCAAATAACTGGGATCTTTTTGCTCCAGTCTCATCGCCCAACGGTAAGAGGACGTTGACGTTACTTTCAGCCTGTTTGTTTATTATTATCCATGCAAACTGCTCTGATCTATATATCACCCATACTACATAAAGCATTTAACGACGATCACGGAATTATAAACAACCCCCCCCCCCTCCGTTCATCCGCACATGATCAGTCATAACGTTTAGGATCATGTACAGTTGACATTTTTCATATAGCGTGGATCGGCAACAAACGGCATTTGATAATCTATATATGCGTTTATGCCAGATATCTCACATTCTAGAAATTACTGCAGAAAACGATAAAAACATATTTATATTCTAGACGGTATTTTCGTATGAATGTATGCATGAAAAAGTCAAACGTTCCTACATCCTGAACGATAGATAATCGATGTTGAATGGGCCATAGTAATGTCAATTTAGCAATACAATTTAAAAAGTTATAGCCCTGCAAAGAAGGTGAACATCTCCATAGACTTACAGTACTGGCAGAGAATGGTATAAGATGCTGAAAGTGCGTGGCAGGGAATGTGTTAAGAGTGGCTTGTGTTGTGAATTAAAATAAATATTGATAAGATTCCTTAGAAGCCTTTCCGAAAATCCCTCTTTATCGCTTGTTGCAAGTGCACACCTGGGTGAGAGAGCATACGTTAGTTAGAAAGAAAGAGAGCGAGACTACGTTACCCCTAAACCTACAGCTTGTTCAGCTCCGCACACTGAAGACGTTATGGAGAGAGAGAGAAAGAGAGAGAGAGATAGAGAGAGAGAAAGAGAGAGAGAGAGAGACACGTTACACTTTCTATTGTAATGGGTTCAAACTTAAAATATGCAATTATTCCCTCATTGACATAGAAAAATGCCCCTATCTTACTGCTTCTTCTCATCCCTTGTTTTTATTATCTACTATTTCCCGCCCACGTACTTCTCAGCCCCACCAATCTCGATGCGATGACCCCTAGAGGTTGGGAAGGGTATCACACATGCTTCCTGTGAGACACACGACAGCATTCTCACACTGCGCCCCAACGCCTCCTCACACCAGCGCCTCACCGCGCCACACGCTATTTCTCATTGTTCATTTGTTAATGTTTTTTTTGTTGTGGTGACTGTGACAGGCTGGATGTTGTGGGGAGGGTTTTTTATTTTGTATGGTGTGTTGAAATTGAGAAGTTTGGACCTTTTGGACAAACATTTACATTCGTATTATTACAGAGAGAGTAATGTACCAAAATAAGGTACTATTGGGTACAGGTACCAACCCTAGTCAGGAGTCTATTATGCTGTTCCTGGAGCTTGTGAAACAGATGGATAAAGCTAAATATGATATACTCTGCGAACGATGTACCTTCAAATCATAATGAGCTAGATAGACAGCTTTATTCGCCCTGAAAAGAAACATTGTATCAAAAGCAGCTGCTTTTAACCAGCTTCATAGCCAAATTAGGGCTGGCCGACTTGGCCAAAATATCACTATATTTGTCTTATCAAATGGTATTTGATGGTATTTCCTTTTCTATTACAAATGTCTTTATCTTCTAATACAATTGTCATGGTACAATTTCATTTAAAATAGTCTATTTTATTTTATTCTTTTTAATATTGCTGCAAGAAACAATACAATATGTACTGTATACTGCAAAGTGTTTTGATATTATGGCATGGGTATGGACATCGATTTCCTGAATAATTTTGCTTCCGATTCACAAGGTCCCAATTTGATTCAATTCGATTCGATTCAATTTTTATTTTTAATTTTTTTTATTGATCTTTTTCCCCCTTCTTTTTCCTCCGATTTTCTCCCATCCCAATGTTAGTCGTTATGCCAATTCCCAATCCCCTTCCTGGTCGCTGCGCACTTACCCCCCACAGTCGGTCTGGGAGAGTGGAGGCTATCACGTGCTTCCTCCGACACACGTCTAGCCAATCAACCGCTTCTTTTCACCTGGCAGCGAGGACTCTCACTGAGAGCGTGTAACGTGTGGAAGGATCACACTACCGCCCTTAGATCCTATCCGCGCTTAGCAGGCGCCCCGACCGAACTGTAGGAGTCGCTGTTTACAACGACCCGGACCCACCCCGCCAGCTTCTCCCACCCTCAAATACTGCCAATTGTATTAGTGTGAACGGCCAGCCAAGCTGGTGACAACCCCGGAGCTGTGAGCTGGATTCGAACAGGCGAATCCAGCGTCTCCGGGGTTGGTGACGAACGCAATCTCCGTTACGCCACCTGACCGCCCCGATTCGGTTTGATTTCTGATTCAATTCGATTAGATATCGATTTGGTTAGGGATATTTCAGTTATGATAACAATTTTGCTTGGATATGAAAGATATTCTGATGCTGTAAATTGTACAAGGAACCCTCTAACCTGGTGGCATTATTACAAATATTAATGTTCATGTTAAGAATTTACCGCAAAGCAGTTACATTACAAAGCATGCATATATATATATATATACATATATCGATCTGGGATTTTATGAATTAATATTGGATTATTCAAATAAAGATCAAGACTCACACATTCATAGCAGAGGCAACCATTAAAGGTGCCAACCTGCTCATCGGGAGCAGTTAGGGGTTAAGTGTCTTGCTCAAGGACACATCGACACGCTCCCCGGGAGGAGCGGGAATTGAACCGGGAACCGCCCCTGACGACCAGGCAACAGCTCTACCTCCTGAGCCACCTCATGTCACCGGTTATATATTATAACCTTGAATCTATTGCTCAAAGTCGAGCACTCGTAATCCTTAAAAGCTGCAGTATTGAAACATTCTTCAAGCCAGATAACCGTCTGCGTTGCTTTTCATTTGTGTCATTCACAACTATGCTCTTGAACCGTGACTGTATATGCAAATTGACTGTTTATGTAAATTGACTGTGTATGAAAATTGCTTATTTCCTGATTGCGGAGAATATATTGGTGCCGGCTGGTCCTGCGCCGACCAGGAGGTCTCGAAAAGGCCCGGGCTTCATGCATCGCTGAGGGGAGGCTTTTCTTGTGTTTGGCTCAACTCTGTCACTTCGATTAGACCCCTAAAGAAGCAATACTGTTTTTCCCCGCAGGAAAAGTGATATAGTGCAGGTTTAAACATTCTGAACGAGCCCGAGCCAAGGAAAGCAACGTTTGCTCAACAACAGTTGTTACAAACAGCGAACGCGAGAGGCTCCTCGACCACACGGCCGGCGAAGAGACATGGTCCTTTCTGTGCAACTGTATCCTTAAAACAAACAACTGCGCCTCAATACGGCTGGACTGCTACACTGCTGCCCCTAGACAACAGCAGAGAAAAGGGGCCAGTGTTTAACGAGCCACAGAGAGTCTCACGATCCCCCAGTAGCTTCTGGTAGCCATAAACCCTAGGAACTCTGGTTACAACCAGACAGGAAATCAAAACATGTCATCTCCTTCGCACAACACAACACAGCACAACACACGCACACGCGCACACGCACACACACACACACACACACACACACACACACACACACACACACACACACACACACACACACACACACACACACACACACACACACACACACACACACACAAATGTAATCTCTTTTAAACACACACACACACACACTTACCCTCTGTCTCTCTCTTTCTCTCTCTTAACCACACATCTACCCCCCACCACCACCACCACCACCACCACCACCACCACACCCCCTCCCCAGTGCAACTCACACCACCAGAGGCTCCAGTGATACATGGTGTTGGTCTGGGCGCGCTAGCTGGAAACAAAGACTGTATCGCTGGGCACTGTAACTCTGGCAGACAGCTTTATTGTCATCTTCACTGGAGGGGGGGGGGGGGTTGGTTAGTGCTATCTGTGGGGGAGTGTGTGGCGGGGCTGAGATCAAAGGGCTGCTGTGCGTGCCAAGTCCCCATGAAGGAGGAAGGAATGAAGGATCTCCCTCTGGATCTACTGTAGCCTCTATAGTCCAGGTGTGCTCAGAGGAGCCAGGCGGCTATACAGGCTGCGGTGCTGTATGGCGCTGCTATAGCGGCACGGCACACCAAACCTGACGTGTGTGCGGAGGGTTATTTGAGCCATTACTAATGAGGCAGGCAGGGGGACAGATAAGGTTGAGTGAAGTGTGTGCGTGCGTGTGCGCGCGCGCGCGCGTGTGTGTGTGTGTGTGTGTGTGCACGTGTGTGTGCGTGTGTGCGTGTGCGTGTGCGTGTGCGTGTGCGTGCGTGTGTGTGTGTGTGTGTGTGTGTGTGTGTGTGTGTGTGTGTGTGTGTGTGTGTGTGTGTGTGTGTGTGTGTGAAAACGGCAAAGACAGGGTCCTTGAGTCCCGGTACACACACACACACACACACACACACATGCTGCGGTAGCAGTCCAGTTCAGACCACTTCAAAGGGAGACACAGTGTTCCCATCAAGTTGAACTGGGGGTTGAACTGGGGGCTGAAAGGATAAGAATGGATTTGCTGCCATGTTTTATGTCATCGGGATGGAAGTGTGTACAGTAAATGTCAGTGAATGCGTCAGTGTGTGTATTTTTTTTTACGATCTATTTTTTTTTAGCATTTATTGCTTTTCATGGTCAGACGACCGACAGATGAGGAGAGGATGAACGGGAGAAGAGGCGGGGAAGACATGCGACCGGGAGTCACTTCGAGCACTATTTCTCTTTGCAGCCTCGGGTCAAGATGTGTAGATTGAGGCTGGGACATTGTGGGTTGAACAGTTCCTTAAGCATTGTGGGAAAACATCCAGATGGGCGGTGTGAATGTGGAGAGCCTGAAACTGTCAAGCATGTTTTCCTAGAATGTGACAGGTATAGGAAAGAAAGGGAAATCTTTTATAAAAGGTTATCAGAATTGGGAGTTTCTTCTTTCTCTCTAAAAATCTTTCTTTGGCCTGAATAATGAGAACCACCAGCTGATCACAGAGGCAGTGCTGACATTTCTGCACGAGGCAGAGTTGTACCAGAGGATATAATGTTATTTTATTTATTATTATTATTATTATTATTATTATTATTATTATTATTATTATTATTATTATTATTATTATTATTATTATTATTATTATTATTATTATTATTATTATTATTATTATTATTATTATTATTATTATTATTATTATTATTATTATTATTATTATTATTATTATTATTATTATTATTATTATTATTATTTTTTTTATTTTATTTTTTTGTAGGCCTATGCGTATTTAAGCTTTTCTCAATTGTGGGCGTAGTATAGAACTGAGGAGGGCAGTAATACGCCATGTTGCGTTTACACTGCCGGAAAAAATTAAGAAGAAGAAGAACAGAAAACAGGCACAGAGGCACTGAAAGAGGATTTCACCTAATGAACACACTAGACTAGACAAATATCAAGATGTATCCATCAGTGGACCAATTGCATGCTTTTGCAGAGGAAAAGAAGCCTTCCGTCGACTCCTTCAGACATTAAGCACCTCCACAGCCCAAATGAAAAAAAGAAAAAAAATAATATTATACCTTTTTTTTTTTTTTTTCATAGTCGACTATCGGCTAATTTTGGCGACTACAAATCGACTATACAAATCCTTAGTCTGGGACACCCCTAATTGCAACCAATAACATTGATTGATTGATTGATTGATTGAAAATTAATAACAGATTGCAGAATGGGTACAATACAGTACAGCTCAATACACACAATTGTTAACACTTTCAGTGCCGGCCATTAATTAACATGGTAAAGCATGGTTAAATGCCACCACCCACTTCAATGATAGAGTTGTGAACGCACAATCTCTGTCTTAAATTATGTCTAATCTGCCCGTCGCTTATCAATGACTTGTTTGCAGTCAACATTGTCAAAACGGATTGTGTGCTACTAGAGCGTATTGAGTGTGTGCAAGTGTGTGCAAGTGTGTGTGTGTGTGTGTGTGTGTGTCTGTGTGTGTGTGTGTGTGTGTGTGTGTGTGTGTGTGTGTGTGTGTGTGTGTGTGTGTGTGTGTGTGTGTGTGTGTGTGTGTGTGTGTGTGTGTGTGTGTGTGCGTGCGTGCGTGCGTGCGTGCGTGCGTGCGTGCGTGCGTGTGTGTACGTCACAAATATGAAGACCAGACAGTCAAGTCAGAGGTGTGCGTTTCCTAAGCGGCTCATACGGAGGACTATAGACGTGACCCATCATCTCTGCTTGGCTTGATTGTTTTTCAGCTGCAACCAGCAGTTGTTGGTTGGTTGGTTAATTGGTTGGTTGGTGGGTTGGTTGGTTGGTTAATTGGTTGGTTGGTTGGTTGGTTGGTTGGTTGGTTGGTTGGTTGGTTAACTGGTTGGTTGGCTGGTTGGTTGGTTAATTGGTTGGTTGGTTGGTTGGTTAATTGGTTGGTTGGTTGGTTAATTGGTTAGTTGGTTGGTTAATTGGTTGGTTGGTTAATTTGTTGGTTGGTTGGTTGGTTAATTGGTTGGTTGGTTGGTTAATTGGTTGGTTGGTTAATTGTTTGATTGGTTAATTGGTTGGTTGGTTGGTTAATTGGTTGGTTGGTTTGTTAATTGGTTGGTTGGTTTGTTAATTGGTTTGTTAGTTAATTGGTTGGTTGGTTAATTGGTTGGTTGGTTAATTGGTTGGTTGGTTGGTTAATTTGTTGGTTAATTGGTTGGTTGGTTAATTGGTTGGTTAATTGGTTGGTTGGTCCACAAAAGTGTCCCCAAGCGAACTCCGGTTCAAGAGCTTCTCTTAGTCCCCCAGCTGTCCGTCCACTGGGCATCAAAGAGAGGGGTTGAGGGTACGAGCGCACAACACTAATGTCTTGTGCAGGGCTTGTTTCTGACCATCAACCTGCCTCACTGTTTGGAAGCAGGAGATGTTGCTATAGGCTAGTGGTTCGGCATCTTTTTCTAGGGGTCATGAATGCCCACAGCTAATTAAGATGAGAATGAAAGGTATTTGAGATACACCAACTCTAAAAGTGAAGGTTTGGCCTGATGTTGATGCTAGAGGAAGGGTCACAGAGTCACCAACATGAAGAGAGTTCATGAGAGGTCATGAATGTGCACCGCAAATTTGAAATGATTTGAATGAAAGTATTGCGTTCATGCGAATGATCTGCGGTGGCTGTCAATCCATAATGTCCTCAACCCTGTTGTTTGTGGATATAATAATCATATCAACATAGAAGAGCAATCAGTAAATGTTTCAACTGCATCATAACTTTTGCCGCAACCATCTGTACCATACAGAGAGGGTTTAGTATGGTAGAAATGAACCTGATGCACTCCTTCAGGGAGAGAGTGTGTGTGTGTATGTGTGTGTATACGTGTATGTGTATGTGCGTGTGCGTGTGAGTGAGAGTGAGAGTGAATGTGTGCCTTTCCCCTAATGTTTTGGGCAATCAGCACTTCCCTGACTTGCGACAGCAACAGATCAATGCTTCCAGTGGGCCTTTGCTGGAATCAATGGCATCTTCTCCCCTTGTCCTCGGTAAGCATTACACTAATGAGACCAGCAAACTTCATCTGATTCAACAGACCAACTTCCAAAACACCCCCAACCGCTACGGACCAATCTGACGTTCAAAGTTTTACAACTGTGTTGCCAGTATGTGTAAAACGTGTGTCAACCGTATGCATGCTGGTCTCTCCTGGCTCACAGTTGAAAAAAGGTTATTATATATATATAAGTAAAAGTATATTCTATATTGTAATATACTAAATTATGTTATATCTAGTAAAATTAATGGAAGAACAAACATAAATGTAAGGGGGTAAGGATCAATAAGCTTAGCTTCCCTCTACTCCTTTTTTGGACATGTCTGCTAACCAAACACATTCCTCTTGACCTTTTGTTTATAATTCCTTTTTATTTATTTTTAAAAAAAATTATGTTTTTTTTTAATGTTTTTTAATTTGTTGTTATGATTGTTTGGTTTGACGGAACAAGATACCGTGATTTGTTTGGAGAAATATGGAGAAGTTCAAAAATAAACTTTTCATTCATTCATTCATGAATATTTTATGTTTGAGCAACTTGTTTACAGAGGCTCTAATACAAGACCATAATACAAGAGGGGCCAGACATTTTCTGTTTGTACTCCCTCGTCCTAGAACCAATGCTTTAAAGCGGTCTTTTATTTATAGGTGCATAACACTCTGGAACAACCTACCTAGTTATCTCTACACCTTTAGTACATTTTTTAAAAGAAACTCAAATCTCAATTACAGCTGTTGCCTTAATGTGTATTGCATTTGTGTATGGGTTTTTGCCTATTAGCCTACAAGTTCTCATTTTGTATCTTTAAAAATTGATATTTATTGTATGTTTTAGTTAATTGCTTTGTTTTTTATTTCTATCTATAGCATTTGTGAAAGTAGCTTATTTGCTATACTAAATCCTTGTTTTTATCTTTAGTATTGATCTATGCATTAACTGTTTTATGTATTATGTTGTGTGGACCCCAGGAAGACAGCTTGGCACCAGCTAATGGGGATCCTTAATAAAAACAAAAACAAAATGTGTATATAAATGTATTACAACAGTGAAAATCATACCTGTTATTAAAGCAAACGGCAGATAGAGGTGATCGAGCGTGTCCCTGGGCCTCTGACAGTAAAAGCTGTGCTAATTGCTGATGCATCATTATCATCTCATTGAGAAACTGATGAGAAGGCGGTCTGGTCTGTACCACAGAGTGCCTGACCACGTAGAGCCACACTGCTGTCAAATCAGCAATATTGATGGTAAATGAATTACATTTGAGTTTAATTATTTAATACTTTATTTAATCACTGTTACAAACAACCGCCCCGAAGGAACTATATCATGGTTCCAATTGGAGCAACACAAAGGATTTACAAGGTCAGATACACAGATTGGCTGACTGTGTTTTACTTACTTTCTTGTACGTTTCTTTGTAAAATCGGTGTTGTTTCTGGTGATCAAAATCTGAGCATGTTTACAGGAGAGGATCTCCTAAAGATCAGACACATGAATCCATCAGACCTGTGTGTCACGGGTTACATTTGCCCCCACGGAATCCTCTGGGGATATTGACCGGAGGTGGCTCGGTTCTAGCCCAGGCCATGAGATTAAGGACCGCGGAGGGAAACGTACGCACGCCTCTCCCTCCCCCACCCCCCACCCCGTGCAACAAACTGAATGATGTACAACTTTTAATTAAAAAATGTATAAAAAAAATAAAAAAGACTGCATCTAATCTCCCTCTCATCTGCATTGTGTTTCCCAGCGACCTGGCTGAGTGAGAGGCTCTGCAGGCTCTGCAGCGGCCTGGTTTCCAGCTCCACAGAGTGGACTGTGACACAGTGCGGTCGGCTAAGCGAGAGGAGGAAGAATCCGCTTCTGTATTAATGAAGGCTGGTGCAATGATGTCACAGGATGATGTCACAGTTTCTCCACACCTGGAATCTTATTTTCATTAACTGTAAATCCTTTTATTCTCAGCGGGGACTAATTTATTCTGGTCAGTGTGTACACTTCACCCCAGGCATGTGTGTGCTGCAAGGTGCAGAAACAGCTGGCTGATAAGATGATTGCGGTGGAGAGAGAAAACCCGGACTCATTACTCATCATTGGTGACTTTAACAACGCAAACCTGGACCGAGAGCTCCCCAAAAACAGGCAGCATATCACATGTCCCGGCAGGGGAAGGGAAAACTCACACCTCGGTCACAGATGCATATCACTCTGTCTCCCACGCGCTCTGGAACACTTCCATCACGTGATTAATATCACCCCAAGGCAACAGCTAAAAGCGGCCAAGCCTATTGTCACCACAGTGAAGAAATGGACCAGCCATTTGACTCTGTATAATTGGCTCAGCAGTTACCACTGTGGAATCAATCAATTTCCCGGCAACCACAATATCCCGGGACCTCCAGTGGGAGGCTCCACCACAAAAAAGGCTCACCAGAGGATGTACTTCCTGTGACCGCTGAAGAAGCTCTAGCTCACTGCCGCAGGCAACGATGGTACTATTCTACATAGCCATTGTTGAGTCCATCCTCACCTCCTCAAAATGTCTGGGTCAGCTCAATCCTCCAGGACCTCTACAACTCAACCCTCCAGGACCTCTACAACTCAACCCTCCAGGACCTCTAGAACTCAACCCTCCAGGACCTCTAGAACTCAACCCTCCAGAACCTCTAGAACTCAACCCTCCAGGACCTCTAGAACTCAACCCTCCAGGACCTCTACAACTCAACCCTCCCTGACCTCTACAACTCAACCCTCCAGGACCTCTACAACTCAACCCTCCAGGACCTCTACAACTCAACCCTCCAGGACCTCTACAACTCAACCCTCCAGTACCTCTACAACTCAACCCTCCAGGACCTCTACAACTCAACCCTCCCTGACCTCTACAACTCGAGGACAAGGAGGCGTACCAACAAGATCATCGTAAAACCCTCACACCCTGGCCGGCACATCTTCCAAGAGTCTGTGAACTGTGATGTCTAAATCAATGAGACACAGGAACAATGTTTTCCCCTAAAGCTGTAGTACTCATTAACAAATGAACTGTAATCCCCTGGCCACCCTACAACTGCTAGTCATCTGTCCTCAACCTCTTACTTCATCAAATCCTCAAGTGCAATAGCCCCCCCCCCCCCCCCCCCTCCCCTCCGTTTTATATAATTCTAGATGAGTTGTTGTTGTTATAAAAAAGTTGAGATCCAAGGCAGCTCTACAAGTTTTAAAATGCCTTTATTTAATGGCTCACATTGTTTAGAGAATTTTTAAATAAACCGACATGTTTCGGCCTACACAGGGCCTTCATCAGGGTGTTGAGTTGTTGTTCTTTTGGTCCTCTTTGTGCAAGCACGCACCAAGACAACGGACTGGCATGTGAGTACAATGAACAGGATTCTGATTCTGATTATCCAGGGGAATTTCTTTGGTTGATGCCATCAAAAAGCAGCAGATAAAGGAAATGATTAACTCTTTAAAAACAGTAAGAGACCCATATAAAAGCCTTACCTTTGTGACAGCTGGGTACCCGGAAGCCACCTCCCCGGAGCAGTAGGGCTTCTCCTCGTGGGAGACATCCACGGCCGAGGCCCACTGGTCCAGGAAGCCGCTGGGGGTGTAGAGGCCGCAGTCCCTCACACCCGTCTCCCGCTCAAAGTCCTCGCACACCCCGTCGCCGTCGTAGTAGTAACACATGCTGGGCTCATCTACAGGGGAGGAGAGAGAGACGAGAGGGGTAAACAAAACCTACGTCACTTGGGAGAGGATGCTTTCACCCACAGTGACTCGCAGTGCGGGGTGGGGGGCCAGAAGACAGGTGACAGGTGGGGTAGGGATTCATTGATTGATTGGGGGGCAAGAGTGTGTGGAAGGAGGAAGATGGATGTGACAGAAGAAGAGGAATGCCTAGATAAGATAACGTGCAACAGAAAGAGATAGGGATACACACACACACACACACAGTAATAATATATTATGCAGTAATAAATATATCAAGGCCTTTAAGTAGGAGATCTACAGTACTTCATCTTATGGCAGATTGCTCCCATGCAGTTGACAACTCGACTCAACTGGAATAACATGCTATAGAAGATATATAGATATTCGCCAAACCATATATCAAGGCGGGGTGAGTTTCTACACACCTGTGTCTTGTCCAGTGTTGAGCAGTAACGTGTTACTGTAATTGTATTACTTTCCCAGTAATGTGTAAAGTAAGGCTTTACAATTTCCTAAATAGTCATTGTATTACAGTTACAAATCCAAGTAATGATGCGTTACCGCCTTACATCATTGTCAGAATGCAATGTGTTTTTTTTTGTCATGACATGGAAGCCTCTACCAGTGCCAGTGAAGGATGTAAACAAAGAAACTGAAACTGTATCTAAGATCAGGCCCCCGTGAGTGGGTCACTATAGGTACATCGTCGAGGAGACTTTTTTTTTTTTTTTTATCCACTTTTTCTCCCATTTTCTATATTTTTTCTCCCATCCCAATTTCGTATGATCCAATTCAACCCTCCCCTGTCACAAACGCTGTTTCTTGCCTCCCACAAGCCGGCTGCAATGTCCCCTCCGGTACTTGAGGTAACAGCAGTCGCATCTTTTCACCTGCGCAGCTCGATCTCTCAGTGGCGAGGAGTAACGCGTGGGAGGCTCACGCTGCCCCCGACACTTCCTGATTCTACTGCGCAGGCGCACCAACCGACCTGTAGGAGTCGCTGTACACAACGCCCGATCCCCACCCATCAGTTTCCCACCCCCTAATACGGCCAATGTGTATTAGTATGAACGACCAGCTAAACTGAAAGCAATGTGGAGCGCTGGGCTCGAACAGGCGAGCCCAGCGTCTCCGCATTCGTGGCGAGCGCCTTGCCCACTACGCCACGTAGCCGCCCCTATCGAGGAGATGTTACTTATTCACAAAGAACAATGTCTGGCAACCTTTGCTGCGTGGCTAGAGAGAGAAAGGATATGCAGTGATGGAAGCTACTTTGACACTCGGAGAGCTAGACTTTGTTTCCACCACAGCTGACATCTGGACAGCTGACAACAGAAGCTAAACAGCTAAACAAGCTAAACATTACTTTTTTGGAGGGGGGGTAATCGAAAGTAACGAGTAATGTAACTAATTACTTTGATACACAAACTAATCTGTAAAATAATTGGCATTACCTTTTAAATGAGTAAAGTAATAAGTAATTACACTTCCTGAGTAACATGCCAAACGCCGGTTCGCTTTTTATATATTCTTTATTATATTTGTTTTATATTTTAATGTTAGCAGGTTTCTTATATCACAGAAAAACACAGCTACATCCTCCCACCCTCTGTCACTATGAATTGAAAACGGGGGACCCTGATGTAAACAAGACAAACGTCTTTCTCTGGTCTGCATCCCCTTAACAATTGTGTGTATTGAGCCGTACTGTATTGTACCCATTCTGCAATCTGTTAAATAAAGTTCATTCATTCATTCATTCATCCCTCTGTCTCCTTTGTCTCCTATCGCTCCTCTCTACGTGGAAGACGTGCGGTGCCTTCTCCGCTCCTTGGGCCGTGTTTCAACCCCTTATCTGTCTTATCCCGACCTGAGAGAGGCAGGGGGGGCGGGGGTGAGGAAGAGTCCTGAGAGAGGCGGGGCGGGGGTGAGGAAGAGTCCTGAGAGAGGCGGGGCGGGGCTGAGGAAGAGTCCTGAGAGAGGCGGGGCGGGGTGAGGAAGAGTCCTGAGAGAGGCGGGGCGGGGGTGAGGAAGAGTCCTGAGAGAGGCGGGGCGGGGGTGAGGAAGAGTCCCGTTACGACCTGAGAGAGGCGGGCGGGGTGAGGAAGAGACCCGTTACGACCTGAGAGAGGCGGGCGGGGCTGAGGAAGAGTCCCGTTACGACCTGAGAGAGGCGGGCGGGGGTGAGGAAGAGTCCCGTTACGACCTGAGAGAGGCGGGCGGGGGTGAGGAAGAGTCCCGTTACGACCTGAGAGAGGCGGGCGGGGGTGAGGAAGAGTCCCGTTACGACCTGAGAGAGGCGGGGGGGGGGGGGGGTGAGGAAGAGTCCCGTTACGACCTGAGAGAGGCGGGGGGGCGGGGGTGAGGAAGAGTCCCGTTACGACCTGAGAGAGGCGGGGGGGGGGGGTGAGGAAGAGCCCCGTTACGACCTGAGAGAGGCGGGGGGGGGGGGGTGAGGAAGAGCCCCGTTACGACCTGAGAGAGGCGGGGGGGGGGGGGTGAGGAAGAGCCCCGTTACGACCTGAGAGAGGCGGGGGGGGGGGGGGGTGAGGAAGAGTCCCGTTACGACCTGAGAGAGGCGGGGGGGGCGGGGGTGAGGAAGAGCCCCGTTACGACCTGAGAGAGGCGGGCGGGGGTGAGGAAGAGTCCCATTACGTTTTTGGAAGTGACCAAAGTAACGGTATTGGTTTCGACTTGGCAACATAGACGTTCTAAATGTTCACTTCCTGCTGCAGTGTTTGCAATTATCAATAACGGACTAACAACATAAACTAAAAACAAAATCCCTATAGCA
>NW_028173351.1:0-1000 GCF_963971535.1 Notolepis coatsorum | reverse complement strand
ACGTTAATTAGATTGTGTCAAAACGGTGTGAACATACTGGTACAGGATTACCTCCATCAGAAACGAGGTAGAACAGTCATGTCATACTTAATGGACAACATTCATATAATTTGGTCAATTGGTGGCAGTATAGGACTTGTGTTCAGTAACTTCGCCTTCTAGGGAACCGTACTTTGCTACCTACAGGCGCACAAGGCGAGCTGATCCTCACAACTGAGAGGATTCAGAACCAGTAACTAGGGGTGCACCGATATATCGGTTGGGTATCGGTATCGGGCTCGGCCGATAAGTGCCTTGTTGACTGCCATCGGCCGATAAGCTCAGATGTGCCGATGGCAGTAGCCGATAAATATCCATCAATTTGTGTCGTGTCAAGCTGGCCCACACGTTCAAACTTTGAAAAAGGTTTCAGTCAAGCGACCTGCACAACGCCGCCCCCCCACACACACGCTACTGCATCAAAGTTACTGCGTAACAAAGGCATTCGTTTCGTGGCATTAACGTTATATTTAATGTTATACACACGTTCAATAGCATCAGCATATTATTTACCCGAACATAGCAAGCATTACTCATTCATATCTCTCACGTCCTTCCTTTGCTCAGAGAGCCTGTACTGAATTGTACCCATTCTGCAATCTGTTAATAAAGTTTTCAATCAGACAAATGTATAGAAAAGCTTTTATTATAACATTCGTTGCAGTAAAATCATTATGCCTCGTTTAGTACTCCTGCGGAGCGCTGGTAATCTACTCGTGGGCCGCGGGGAGCTAACTTTATTAGCTTTGTTGTTGAGCTCTCGTCAAAATCAATGGCGGACTTCCCGGAAGTAAAAAACGAATAAGTGCTTGCCGATTGATGGTAAGAACAGCAGGAGGTGGGTGCTAGCGGTGTGACGTAATTGGCAGAATCGACTGTCGTGACGTAATTGGCAGAATCGACTGTCGTGACGTAATTGGCAGAATCGACTGTCAATCAAAATGGTTCTGTTGTACGTGAC
>NW_028173352.1:0-1000 GCF_963971535.1 Notolepis coatsorum | reverse complement strand
CCTCTCTCCACCTCCTGCTCCTCCTCTCCACCTCCTCTCTCCACCTCCTGCTCCTCCTCTCCACCTCCTCTCTCCACCTCCTGCTCCTCCTCTCCACCTCCTCTCTCCACCTCCTCTCCACCTCCTGGTCCTCCTCTCTCCCCACCTCCTCTCCCCTCCTCCTCTCCCCTCCTCTCCCCACCTCCTCTCTCTCCCCACCTCTCTATCCACCTCCTCTCTCCCCTCCTCTCTATCCACCTCCTCTCCCCTCCTCTCTATCCACCTCCTCTCTCCCCACCTCTCTATCCACCTCCTCTCTCCCCTCCTCTCTATCCACCTCCTCTCTCCCCTCCTCTCTCCCCTCCTCTCTATCCACCTCCTCTCTCCCCTCCTCTCTATCCACCTCCTCTCTCCCACCTCTCTCTCCCCTCCTCTCTCCCCACCTCTCTATCCACCTCCTCTCTCCCCTCCTCTCTATCCACCTCCTCTCTCCCCTCCTCTCTCCCCTCCTCTCTCCCCTCCTCTATCCACCTCCTCTCTCCCCTCCTCTCTATCCACCTCCTCTCTCCCCTCCTCTCTATCCACCTCCTCTCTCCCCACCTCTCTATCCACCTCCTCTCTCCCCACCTCTCTATCCACCTCCTCTCTCCCCTCCTCTCTCTCCCCACCTCTCTATCCACCTCTCTATCCACCTCTCTATCCACCTCCTCTCTCCCCACCTCTCTCTCCACCTCCTCTCTCTCCACCTCCTCTCTCTCCCCACCTCTCTATCCACCTCTCTATCCACCTCTCTATCCACCACCTCTCTCCCCACCTCCTCTCTCCCCACCTCTCTCCACCTCCTCTCTATCCACCTCCTCTCTCCCCACCTCTCTCCCCACCTCTCTATCCACCTCCTCTCTCCCCACCTCTCTCCACACCTCTCTCTCCACCTCCTCTCTCTCCCCTCCTCTCTATCCACCTCCTCTCTCCCCTCCTCTCTCCCCACCTCTCTCCACCTCCTCTCTCCCCTCCTCTCCCC